>NC_086322.1:90886153-90978653 GCF_036172605.1 Pelobates fuscus
GCAGGACCAGTCTACGGCCTTCAGATGTCCTGTGCAACAACTAGTGTGTAGCCCTGCACATAATTATTAATTACCATCTTATGTTAAAAGGGTATATATTAAAAAATATATACTTATTATCTGATTCCCAATTCCACCTGACTTCTTCCTGATGGGGGACGAAATATACTGGTGGGTCCATGAGAAACAATCACTGTTTTGCTGAAGTTCTCTGACTCCCTCCCACAGCAAAGTGACAAGGGTGCTAGTGGAACACACATTTTTTTTTTTTTTACTTTAACCCCCCCCAGCCTCCTTACCTTTGGGAATGCTGGGGGGGGGGGGTCATCTTTTTTTCCTGGTGGTCCAGTGGCTGCTGGGCTGCTGCTGGGCGGTCGGGCGGCGCTCTTGGGCAGCTGGCGAGGGAGCACTTCATCTGAGCTGTCTGCTCAGCTCCCTCGCGCGCCGCACAGTGAGGCTGGGAGGCGGAACCGGAATATGACGTCATATTCCGGCTCCCAGCCTCACTCTGCGGCGCGCGAGGGAGCTGAGCAGACAGCTCAGATGAAGTGCTCCCTCGCCAGCCGCCCAAGAGCGCCGCCCGACCGCCCAGCAGCAGCCCAGCATGTCTGTTAGCCGCAAGGCTAACAAGACATTTGCCTTGGGCATTTGGGGGTTTGGGGGTTTGGGGGTTTGCGGTGTTCGGTCCGCCCCCTATTCGTCATCATTGAGTAAACTTTGACCCTGTACCTCACAGTCAGCAGACACATTACAGCCAATCAGCAGCACACCCTCCCTAGCAGACCCTCCCAACTACTGGACAGCATCCATTTTAGATTAATTCGGAAGCTGCAACCATTTTTTTTTTTTTCAATGTATTATTTTTTTTATTTTTTTTTTAGTGCATATAAATGTTACAAGCAGATACTTCCCCCAGCCCCAGACACTCTGTATTACTGCAGATACTCCCTCCAGACACCCTCTGTTACTGCAGATACTCCCTCTAGACACCCTGTGTTACTGCAGATACTCCCCCCAGACACTCTGTGTTACTGCAGATACTCCCTCCAGACACTGACACAGAGCAGAATAGGGACTGTTCCCCCTACATAGGGTCACTTGGCAGATATGGATTGACACCTATCCTAAGGATCCCTGATAAACACTGACACGGAGCCCTCCATGGGTGAAGATGGATTAATTTTTTTTTGCGCTCTGGTTTTTTATTTTATTTTTAAGTTCGACGGGTATGATGGCTTTTTATTTGGCCCTTTTTGGGGCTGAAAAATGAAGATTTTAGAAAAAAGAAGACGTTGAATAGTAAGTTGAATTTTACTTTACAGGGTAGTAACTTTATTCCCCCCACACTATTTTTTAGGGTGAGGGGGGTAGGTAGGGGCTTTTTTATTTGGTTGTGTGACTAGGGGCTTGGGGACACACACTGCATACACACTATACACACACTGCACACACTATACACACACTACACACAATATACACACACTATACACACAATATACACACACTGTACACACTATACACACACTGTACACACTATGCACACACTGCATACCATATGCACACACTATACACACACACTACACACACTGCATACACACTGCACACAATATACACACACTACACACACTACATACACACTGCACACATTATACACACACTGCACACACTATACACACACTGCACACACTATGCACACACTGCACACTATATACACACACTGCACACTGCATACACTATACACACTCTACACACACTGCATACACACTGCATACACTATACACACACTGCACTAACTATACACACACTGCACACAATATACACACACGGCATACACCCTATACACACACTGCATACACACTATACACACACTGCATACACACTGCATACACACTATACACACTGCACACACTATACACACAATGCATACACACTATACACACACTGCACACCCTATACACACACTACACACACTATACACACAATATACACACACACTGTACACACTATACACACACTGTACACACTATGCACACACTGCATACACTATGCACACACTATACACACACTATACACACTGCACACACTATGCACACACTGCACACACTATACACACACTGCACACACTATGCACACACTGCACACTCTATACACACACTGCACACACTGTGCACACACTGCACACACACTGCATACACTATACACACTCTACACACACTGCATACACACTGCACACACTATACACACTATACACACTACACACACTATACACACACTATACACACTGCATACACACTATACACACACTGCATACACACTATACACACACTGCACACACTATACACACTATACACACAATATACACACACACTGTACACACTATACACACACTGTACACACTATGCACACACTGCATACACTATGCACACACTATACAAACTGCATACACACTGCACACAATATACACACACTACACACACTATACACTATACACACACTCCACACACTACATGCACTACACACACTGCATACACACTATACACACACACTATACACACACAGCATACACTATGCACACACTGCACACACTATACACACACTGCACACACTATACACACACACTATACACACAATATACACACACTGTACACACTATAAACACACTGCATAAACATACATTTAAAAAAAATTGCAGCTGTTTTTTACATTTACATATAGTGTGTATATAATTGCAGCTGTTTTTTACATTTCAAAGTTGGGGAGGGGGGTGCCAAATAAAGGATCCGCCCCGGGTGCCAAATGCTCCAGGTACGCCCCTGTATAGAGGGGAGCCATGTTACTCTGTATATAGAGAGGAGCCATGTTTACACTGTATATAGAGGGAGTTATGTTACTCTGTATATAGAGGGGAGCCATGTTACACTGTATATAGAGGGAGCCAAGTTACTCTGTATATAGAGGGAGCCATGTTTACACTGTATATAGAGGGGAGTATTGTTTACACGGTATATAGAGGGAGCCATGTTACTCTGTATATAGAGGGAGCCATGTTTACACGGTATATAGAGGGAGCCATGTTTACACGGTATATAGAGGGAAGCCATGTTACTCTGTATATAGAGAGAAGCCATGTTTACACTGTATATAGAGGGAACCATGTTACTCTGTATATAGAGAGGAGCCATGTTTCTCTGTATATAGAGAGGAGCCGTGTTTAGACTGTATATAGAGGGGAGCCATGTTACTCTGTATATAGAGAGGAGCCATGTTTACACTGTATATAGAGGGGAGCCATGTTACTCTGTATATAGAGGGGAGCCATGTTACACTGTATATAGAGGGAGCCATGTTACTCTGTATATAGAGGGAGCCATGTTTACACTGTATATAGAGGGGAGCCATGTTTACACGGTATATAGAGGGAGCCATGTTACTCTGTATATAGAGGGAGCCATGTGTACACGGTATATAGAGGGAAGCCATGTTACTCTGTATATAGAGAGGAGCCATTGTGGTGGAATCTCGGTAAAAATAAATTTAGTAGGCCGAGATTACCACGTGGCATGTGTACGTGCATATGCTGACGTATCGATCAGTTGGTTGCACGAGGCAAGATACGATCAGTAGTGTACGGAGCATGTGCAAGAATACAGGATGTAGTATTCCCCTCCTCCATTGTGCTGGACAAGCCATGCGGTCAAGCAGGAAGTTAATTCTTATTTGTATTGATTGGTCAAGAGAATGTGCGGGTGGAGCTTAATATGGGAGGAGTTATGTGCCTATATAAGGAGCCTGCACTATTGTCCGGGGCTCAGAACTTGCTGTATTTTGGTGACAATAGTCCCTCTGAGTCCCGATCGGTGATCCAATAAAGAATCTCTTCCTTCCTGAAGAAACCTGTGTCCATCTCTCTGTGCTTGGCTTCCGTCAGTTTCTCCAGTATCATTTGGTGCATTGGCCGGGAAGCTCATCGTTCAACGGTAGCTGAGAGGCAGAGGCGTGCGACGGTCTATCTTTGCCCACGTTCTCTACGGCTGCACCCCTGAACTTCTGCGTGGACCTCCCTTCGTCTCGGCGCCACTGGTCTGTTGTCCAGGAGATCATCGGCCTCTACGTAAGAAGTGCTGGGGTGTCCCCGTCGATGAGTGTGAACTCAGGTTCAGGAACGAGGAGGTAAGACAACTGCTGTTTTAGACGGCAGACCCACTAGGGGTATACCGATTGTGCGGTAGGCCCATAAGGGGTTTGAATTGTGTATGGAATCTGCCCCCTCTGTCGGAGGGAAGGAGCGAAGGTGCACCGCTCAATCGAACGCTCTTTAGTAAGACCGTTTGATTTGGTTAGTCAGGCGGGGTTCTGGTGTAAATAGCCCTAGCCGGACACCGGTGTCTTGTCTAGACTAGCGTTCTAGGGTGTATATTTTGTTCGCTAGGTCGGAGGGACCGGGAGACTAAGCGGCGTCTGTGTAAATTCGGTTCGCTAGCTCTCAACCTATCTTGGCTAAGTGGGAAGGCGTGTAAATTTGGAACCCACTAGATTTTTGATAGTAATCGACTAAGAGGTGTCTGTGTAAATTCGGTCCTCTAGCTCGCTATATGTGGTGCTTGGGCAGTGTGGCTAACCAAAACGGATGTAGATAGTTTTAGGTAGTCCATTCAAGGTACTGGCCAATAGTTTAGTTGGGAATTGTAAATGTGTTAAAGATTGTTTAGTAAAGTGTATATCTTGTTAGATAGCGCGAGCTCAGCCGTCTAGCGAGAGTGTTAATAGTGTGTTGCTGTATCATAGTGCACGGTACCATAACCCTGTATATTTACTGACACTGTATATAAGTACTAATCACTGTCGTCCATTGCATGTTTAACACCATAACCACTAATAATTGTATTGTGACCTTAAATTGTGCTTTGACCTATGCTAACCGTACTGTAACCGCTATTTGTAAAAGACGATGTTACTGGGGTGTGTTATAGACGGGTAATTCATATATAGAGAATTATAGCGTGGGTGACTGTATAGTTTCGCCAAAGGGCATAATATTGATTATCTAGTGACTGGTGTAACAGCTGTGTGTGTACGGGAATTCCCTGAGTGTTTATTGTGTTATTGTGTACGTTTCACTTGGTAACCGTACCACGTGGTGCTGTTGCCAGAGGAAACGGGTGTGACTGTTGAATAGTACGCGTGCATAGTATTCGTTGTCCACGACGTTCCATTGATAAGTATGGGCGCGTCGGAGTCAACGATTCCGGATCCCTTAGGTTGTATGGTAAAGAATTTTAAAAAGGGATTCAAAACATGTGATTTTGGGGTTAAAATGTCTCCTGTACGTTTGGTTACTTTGTGCACTAGGGAGTGGCCTACTTTGGTTGCGGCATGGCCGCCACGTGGTAGTTTGGATCCAACCCTGATACAGCGCGTACACGTGGCTGTGTCAGGTAGGCCTGAACTTTAGGGCAGTTTCCATATATTGATTGTTGGAGACAGGCCGTAAATGACTCGCCAAAATGGATTCAGATATGCCACGAGGAGCAATGTCGCCTCATGGTGGCCAGGACTTGTTTGTCCACTAGGACTGTGGTTAGGCCCATTTTGGACACGCCCCCTGATTCCGAGATCCCTTTGCCGCCCCCTTACTTCCCTACAGGAAGAGGTAACGCGAATGCAGGAAGTTCTATACCTCTCCCCTCATTGCCCTCATCCACTTCCGCTTCCTCCTCCAGTACAGAATCCACCCCCCCTCGTATTAAACCTCCCCTTCCGGAACCAGAACCAACCCTCGTTAGATCTAAATATCCTGATTTGGCGCCACTTCAAACTTCCGGTCAAGCTTCTTCTAGCTCGGCTGGGAGTATTCTACTTACTAACTTTTCCCAAAATCAAGCTCCCACATCCTCATGCCCTATTTCTCCCCGACTGGAACCCATAACTGACGCTCCTCCACGTAGCCCCATACTAACCCGACAACTGACCGGTACCCAACAATTAAAACATTATCAGATGCCTCTTTGTCTGAATCCCGGGTCAGCCTATATCGATGCCGCAGGTCAAATGGCACATGCTGACCCAGTCTTCGTATATGTCCCGTTCACTACTACTGATCTCTTGAATTGGAAGACCCACAATTCCTCGTACACTGAGAAACCACAAGCTATGACCGATCTGTTCACCTCGATAGTTCAGACACATAACCCGACATGGGCTGATTGCCAGCAGTTATTAATGACTTTGTTTAATAATGAGGAAAGGACAAGGATTAATCAAGCGGCCATTAAAGCGCTAGAGGATAGAGCCCGTGCTTTGAATCAAGCCAATCCAGCAGCATGGGCCGCAACACATTATCCTAACACCGATCCCGACTGGAATGTAAATGGCGCAGATATGGTTCAACTCAGAGCCTATAGAGACGCTATAATTGCTGGCATGAAAGCCGGAGGAAAGAAAGCTATTAATATGTCGAAGACAGTTGAGGTGATTCAGAAAAGTGATGAAGCGCCCAGTGTCTTTTATGACCGATTATTGGAGGCATACCGCTTGTATACCCCCTTTAATCCGGAAGACGCAGATAATTCCCGAATGGTGAACTCCGCCTTTGTCAGCCAAGCTTACGGAGATATTAAGCGCAAGCTACAGAAGTTAGAAGGGTTTGCAGGTATGTCTATCACCCAACTAATGGAGGTAGCGAATAAAGTGTACATGAACAGGGAAACAGAGACGAAGAAAGAGGAAGAGCGCAAGATGCGTAGAAAGGCAGATATGCTAGCGGTAGCGATCGCAGGCGTAGATAGACGGGGCCCAGATAGAGGCGATAGTAAGTGGAATGAGGAACCTCTGAGTAGAAATCAGTGCGCATACTGTAGGGAAGAAGGGCATTGGAGAAATGAGTGTCCGCGAAGAGAACAGTATGAGAGAGACAGACCTAGGACAGGTTACGGAAACTTTAGAGGCAGAGCGAGAGGTAGAGGAGGCCCCGGAGGGAGTAATGGTAATAGAGGGAGCAATGGGAACAGAGGAAGTGTTAGGGAAGATAGGTACTACCCAGCAGCGCAAAGGTCCCGCGATAGAGAAGGTAGGGACTTTGTAGGATTGGCTGACACGGTCATGGAGGACTATTGATACCGACCGGGCTCCATCCCCCTTGGTCGAGCGGAGCCTATGGTCGATGTATCAATAGGGGGAAAAAGGAGTGCGTTCATGATCGACACTGGTGCTGAACATTCGGTGGTGACTGACCTAGTTGCTCCTCCATCCGGAAGAACTATTACTGTAATAGGAGCAACTGGAAGAAGTGCTGCAAAACCGGTTCTTAAAAGTCGACTCTGTACATTGGGAGGCCACGCAGTAAAACATCAATTCCTTTATATGCCTGAATGTCCAGTCCAATTGCTGGGACGTGATATGCTATCTAAGTTACAAGCGCAGATTACGTTCCTACCAAATGGAACAACATCCTTAAAGTTTAATGGACCTTCAGGTATTATGACATTATCCGTACCAAAGGAAGAAGAGTGGCGACTTTATACAGCGTTGACTAGCCAAAACCCTAGGAGTGATGAGTCCTTATTCAACATACCAGGAGTTTGGGCAGAGAACAACCCACCAGGACTGGCCCGCAATATTCCACCTATTAAAATCAAACTAAAACTTGGGGTTTATCCAGTGAGCCTAAGACAATATCACATCCCGCAGAAGGCTAAGAAGAACATCCAATCTTATCTGGATAAGTTCATACAGTATGGTATCCTGAAATTCTGTACTTCCCCCTGGAACACCCCATTGCTGCCTGTTCAAAAGCCCGGTACAGATGAGTATCGACCTGTGCAGGACTTGAGAGCAGTCAATGATGCGGTTGTTAGTATACATCCAGTTGTGCCCAATCCATATAACCTGCTTGCTTTAATTCCGGGCGGGGCTACCTATTTTACAGTCTTAGACCTCAAAGATGCCTTCTTTCGCCTCCGAATTGCCGCAGAAAGTCAATGTATCTTCGCTTTCCAATGGGAAAACGCTGTAACGGGCTCAAAACGCCAAATGACCTGGACAAGACTGCCCCAAGGGTTTAAAAATTCACCTACCCTATTTGGTTCAGCTCTAAGTCAGGATTTATTGGATTTCGAGTCCATCCCAGGAGAGTGTGTATTGTTACAATATGTAGATGACTTGTTGATAGCAGCAGTTACAAAGGAAATATGTCAGCAAGCGACGCACGATCTACTACACATTCTCTGGAAGGCAGGATACAAGGTGTCTAGAAAGAAGGCTCAGTTGTGTTTGCCAACTGTCAAATATCTGGGATTCCATATCTCTGAAGGTCAAAGAATTATGGGGCCAGAGAGAAAAGAAGCTGTGTGCCAAATACCGATACCCAAGAATAGAAGACAAGTGCGAGAATTCTTGGGGGCAGCAGGCTTCTGTAGGATATGGATTCCCAGCTACGCGATACTGGCAAAACCTCTGTATGCAGCTATCAAAGGTACAGAGCACGACCCCTTCTTATGGACTCAAGAACAGCAAACGGCATTTGAAGATGTGAAGAAGGCTTTGATGAGTGCCCCAGCATTAAGTCTACCTGATCACACACGACCATTCTACCTGTATGTACATGAGCAAAGAAGAATGGCTGTGGGAGTATTGACACAGTACTTGGGATCATGGCAAAGACCTGTTGCCTACATGTCTAAGCAACTGGATGCAGTGGCCAGCGGACTTCCACCTTGTCTAAGAGCCGTAGCTGCAGCCGCCCTGCTAGTAGCTGAAGCCGATAAACTCACTCTGGGTCAAGAACTTTATGTACGAGTCCCACATGCAGTACAGACGTTGTTGGATTACAAAGGAAACCATTGGTTTAGTAACAGCCGTATGACCAAGTATCAAGCAATGTTGTGTGAAAACCCAAGAGTGCATTTAGAGACTGTAAACACCTTAAATCCAGCTACCCTTTTGCCACAACCTACTGAAAGTCAACATGATTGTTTGGAAGTAATGGATGAAGTATTTTCAAGTAGACCAGATCTTCGTGATTTTCCCATCCAGAACCCCGATGTTCAATATTACACCGACGGCAGTAGTTATGTGAAAGAAGGGATCCGCTATGCAGGATATGCAGTAACAACAATAGACAAGGTGATAGAAGCTCGGCCACTGGCAAAGGGAACATCAGCACAAAAGGCAGAATTGATAGCACTGACACGAGCGTTACAATTGGCTGAAGGTTTAAGAGTGAACATCTACACGGACTCCAAGTATGCGTTTTTAACCACTCATGCCCACGGAGCTTTGTATAAAGAAAGATGACTATTGAATTCAGAAGGCAAAGAAATCAAGTATGCAGCTGAAATCCTACAACTATTGGAAGCAGTGTGGGAGCCGAGAGAAGTCGGTATTATACATTGTCGAGCGCATCTGAGAGGAGATGGTGATGTAACCAAAGGAAATCGGATGGCAGACAGTACAGCTAAGCGTGCCGCTGAATCGGGAAGACAGGAGTATGTGGGGCATATAGCTGCTCTTATACCAACTCCACTGTCTCAATGGACTCCAGTTTATACAGCTCAAGAAGAGGAGTGGTTAAAGACTGAACCTGGAAAGTATTTGGAGAACAAATGGTATCAGTTAGAAGATGGAAGAATAGTCATTCCAGCATCACTAGCGGTAGAAATTGTCCAAAACAATCACAACGGGACACATTCTGGGAGAGACAGCACAGAAGAATCTCTCAGAAAACATTTCTACATACCAAGATTGTCCAACTTGACTCAGGCCATTGTACGAAGATGTGTAACGTGTGCTAAAAATAATGCGAGGCAAGGACCAGTAAAGCCACCAGGAGTCCAGTTTATGGGGGGACTCCCCATGTCCGATTTACAAATTGACTATACAGTGATGCCTAAATCGGGTGGACATCGCTACCTGCTGGTGGTTGTGTGTACCTATTCAGGCTGGGTAGAAGCATGTCCTACTCGTACAGAGAAAGCAGGAGAAGTTGTGAGATTCCTGTTACGAGAAATAATACCCCGATATGGACTACCCTGCTCTATAGGATTGGACAATGGTCCAGCTTTTGTTCATCAGTGCCTACAACAACTGACTCATATGCTTGGTATAAAGTGGAGGCTTCATACGGCATATAGACCCCAGAGTTCTGGTAAGGTAGAGAGAATGAATAGAACTATTAAGAATCAGTTGGCTAAAATGTGTCAGGAAACCCAACATAAGTGGAACGTTCTCTTGCCCATAGCTCTATTGCGAATCCGCAGTACACCTACCAGAAGGATGGGCCTCTCTCCTTTTGAAATCATGTATGGGCGACCACCTCCCGTACTTGGTAACTTAAGGGGGATTTGAGTCAGTTGGGAGAAGGAATTACCCGGCAGCAGGTTGTAGAGTTGGGTAAGACTATGGAGGAGGTACAGAAATGGGTACAAGATAGATTACCTGTGAATATTTATCCCCCAGTTCATAGTTACCACCCAGGAGACCAAGTGTGGATTAAAGAGTGGAATAATGTACCGTTAGGGCCCAAGTGGAGAGGTCCTTATGTTGTTCTTTTGTCTACCCCTACAGCGATAAAAGTAGCCGAAGTGACTCCGTGGATACATCACTCCAGGGTTAAACCAGCAGCAGTCGATTCTTGGCAAGCTACAGCAGATCCAGAGAATCCCTGCAAGATCCGGTTAAAGCGCATGACTCAGTCGGAGTGACGAGGAACCTTGTGGATTACAAATTTTATTGTTTCGGAGATTTGGTAAGTGAGTGAGAAGGCCATAATATAGCCTGTCCGCTCACCGACGTATAGTATATAAGCCAGGAAAAGTCTCGAAGGGACCCCTGTGAAGACGAGCAGAACTCCATTCCCTGCAGCCCTTACACCCTGGAAGCTGAGGTGCCTTCGCATGGACGAAGACTGAGGATGACGACGAAAGATGTGTTTATGATAATGTTTATTTATGTGTATTTTTATATTCAGGAAGGTAGAGGTACCGACACTCCTAGCTGTGAGGTATGCATTAAGACTACAAGAACAGGTAACCATATTTCCCAAACCCTAATTTGGCATTCACAATACGAGTGTAATGGAGATGTATCAAGATGTAGATACCTAAATATAGAATATAGTGTGTGCCATTTAGGAGTAGGAGAACCTAAGTGCTTCAGTCCAGAGTATCAACCCCGTACAATTTGGTTGACTCTCAGGAATGGAGATCCTCAGGGGACCCTAATTAATAAGACGGTATTAGAATCCGTACATTCTTCGGGTGTTCTGCTATTTGATGCGTGTAAGGTGATATCAAGTGGTAGAAAGCCGTGGAATGTATGTGGGGATCTTAGATGGGAGAGGACGTATGGGTCTAACGATAAATATATTTGTCCCAGTAGTAAAAATAAATATGTGAGTCCTAGATGCCCAAATAGAGATTATAACTTTTGCCCATATTGGTCTTGTGTGGGGTGGGCAACTTGGGGACAGACAGTAGACAAGGACATGATTGTGACTAAGTTGCCTACCAGCCCATATTGTAGGTCTATGGAATGCAATCCAGTCCATATACTTATAAATAACCCCGACAAGTTCTTAGATAAATATGGTAATTTATTTGGGTTTCAAATATATGGGATGGGTTTAGATCCTGGGACAGTATTGTTTATAGGGATAGAGACTGATACGGTATCCTCCCAAACTCATCAAGTATACCATTCCTTTTATGAAGAGATGAGCATAGATAATAAGATCCCCCATAATGCTAAAAACCTGTTCATTGATTTAGCTGAAAGTATTGCCGATAGTCTTAATGTTACCAACTGCTATGTGTGTGGAGGTACTAACATGGGAGACCAATGGCCTTGGGAAGCAAAGGAGGTAATGTCCGGTTCTGAGGCAGTTGACCAATTAATATCTACACAAGCCGATTATCATATGAGTGTTAGAGGTAAATCTGAGTGGAGATTAAAGACCTCCATCATAGGTTATGTTTGCATAGCAAGGAAAGGAATGATGTATAATACTTCTGTAGGAGAATTAACTTGTCTAGGGCAAAAAGCTTATGATGATGATACAAAGAATACAACTTGGTGGTCGGCTTCAAATGTCTCAGAACCATCTAACCCGTTTGCTAGATACGCCAATTTAAAGGATGTGTGGTTTGACCTATCCATCACATCTACATGGAGAGCCCCATTAAATTTGTACTGGATCTGTGGTAAGAAAGCCTATTCGGAGTTGCCACAGGACTGGGAAGGGGCATGTGTGTTGGGTATGCTCAAACCATCCTTCTTCTTGTTACCTATTGAAACAGGTGAGACTTTAGGTGTTAAAGTTTATGATGTGAATCATAGGAAGAAAAGGGGACCCATAGAGATAGGCGCCTGGGAAGATAATGAATGGCCTCCCCAGCGTATTATAGATTATTATGGGCCAGCCACGTGGGCAGAAGATGGTACCTTTGGTTATAGAACCCCAATTTATATGCTCAACCGTATTATAAGATTACAGGCAGTGGTTGAGATTATTACTAACGAGACATCACAAGCGCTCAATCTTCTAGCGAAGCATAATACAAGGATGAGGACAGCAGTATACCAAAATAGATTAGCCTTGGATTACCTTTTGGCAGTAGAGGGAGGTGTATGTGGGAAGTTTAACCTGAGCAATTGCTGTCTTCAAATAGATGACGAAGGGCAAGCAATAGCTGAGCTTACTAGCCATATGGTTAAACTAGCGCATGTGCCTACTCAGGTATGGAAAGGGTATAATCCAAGCAGTTGGTTTGGTAGCTGGTATGAGTGGTTTGGAGGGCTTAAGGCAGTGGTAGATGGAGCCCTACTGATTTTAATGTTGTGTCTACTCCTGCCGTGTCTTATACCCTTAGTAGTTAGGTCTGTGCAAAGCCTGATAGAAAATATAGCAGAGAGGAAGGCTGCTGCACAGATAATGGCAATTTATAAATATAAGGCTCTAGATCAGGGAGAACCAATGCAGGAAGATGAGTGTTGAAGATTCACATCATAAGATAAGTCTGGTCTGGTTCAAGGTAACTTGCGGTGTATGCAAACCAAGGTTAAGTGATGCCTCAAGTAATTGTGAAATATCAAGAGGCATCAAAGGGGGGAATGTGGTGGAATCTTGGTAAAAATAAATTTAGTAGACCGAGATTACCACGTGGCATGTGTACGTGCATATGCTGACGTATCGATCAGTTGGTTGCACGAGGCAAGATACGATCAGTAGTGTACGGAGCATGTGCAAGAATACAGGATGTAGTATTCCCCTCCTCCATTGTGCTGGACAAGCCATGCGGTCAAGCAGGAAGTTAATTCTTATTTGTATTGATTGGTCAAGAGAATGTGCGGGTGGAGCTTAATATGGGAGGAGTTATGTGCCTATATAAGGAGCCTGCACTATTGTCCGGGGCTCAGAACTTGCTGTATTTTGGTGACAATAGTCCCTCTGAGTCCCGATCGGTGATCCAATAAAGAATCTCTTCCTTCCTGAAGAAACCTGTGTCCATCTCTCTGTGCTTGGCTTCTGTCAGTTTCTCCGGTATCACCATGTTTACACTGTATATAGAGGGAACCATGTTACTCTGTATATAGAGATCAGCGGTGTTTACACTGTATATAGAGGGGAGCCATGTTACACGGTATATAGAGGGGAGCCATGTTACACGGTATATAGAGAGGAGCCATGTTTACACTGTATATAGAGGGAGCCATGTTACTCTGTATATAGAGAGGAGCTGTGTTTAGACTGTATATAGAGGGGAGCCATGTTACTCTGTATATCGAGAGGAGCCATGTTTGCACTGTATGTAGAGGGGAGCCATGTTACTCTGTATATAGAGGGAGCCATGTTATTCTGTATATAGAGGGAGCCATGTTTACACGGTATATAGAGGGAAGCCATGTTACTCTGTATATAGAGAGGAGCCATGTTTACACTGTATATAGAGGGGACCATGTTACTCTGCACACAATATACACACACTACACACACTATACACTATACACACACTGCACACTGCCATGTTACTCTGTATATAGAGAGAAGCCATGTTTACACTGTATATAGAGGGGACCATGTTACTCTGTATATAGAGAGGAGCCATGTTACTCTGTATATAGAGAGGAGCCGTGTTTAGACTGTATATAGAGGGGAGCCATGTTACTCTGTATATAGAGAGGGGCCATGTTTACACTGTATATAGAGGGAGCCATGTTACTCTGTATATAGAGGGGAGCCATGTTACACTGTATATAGAGGGAGCCATGTTACTCTGTATATAGAGGGAGCCATGTTTACACTGTATATAGAGGGGAGCCATGTTTACACGGTATATAGAGGGAGCCATGTTACTCTGTATATAGAGGGAGCCATGTTTACACGGTATATAGAGGGAAGCCATGTTACTCTGTATATAGAGAGGAGCCATGTTTACACTGTATATAGAGGGAACCATGTTACTCTGTATATAGAGATCAGCCGTGTTTACACTGTATATAGAGGGGAGCCATGTTACACGGTATATAGAGAGGAGCCATGTTTACACTGTATATAGAGGGAGCCATGTTACTCTGTATATAGAGAGGAGCCGTGTTTAGACTGTATATAGAGGGGAGCCATGTTACTCTGTATATCGAGAGGAGCCATGTTTGCACTGTATGTAGAGGGGAGCCATGTTACTCTGTATATAGAGGGAGCCATGTTATTCTGTATGTGAAGAAATGACTATATTATTCGATATTTTGTTGCATAGTTCTTGTTTTTTTGTGTACTTTTCATTCGGCAGATGGGACTGCCGAACCGAGACCACCCCTGGCTCACTTAACTTCAAAGCCGGCATCACTTTCACCCTCTATGTGTGCGGTCAGCGTTCGTACTGTCGAACGCCACGTGGCAGAGAAAACCGCGGCCATCTTGTTTTCGCCAAACAAAGGCAGCGGGACTTGGTCGTCGAGTGTCTGGAACTAAAATCGGACACTCGACTTCCCAAACACCGGTCTCCATCATGCGAACGCTGGAACTAGTGATACCGATTAGCTAGGAGAGCGCTATTCGGTACAAATATGCACACGAATGAGGGGAACAATCGCTGCTAGGAGCCAGGGGAATTCATTCGGTACTTTTATGCATTTCTTCCCTTTTTCTGAAGTGACCGGCAAAACCACACGAACCTCTGGAACTATTTTGGGCAGTCCGCCCCCAGTGGACCGGTCACAAAGGACTTCCATACTTTTTGCGAACCCCTGAACCGATCCGGGTGAAATTTGGATATGTTGGTCACCCGGACCGGGGCTATCAGGGGATATAGTATTTGTGGGGATACCCCAGGTATAAAGGGGTGTTCCAGAAGTTGGGGAAAATGGTGAATTTTCAGCCTGGAGATAATTAGGTTGGCACTATATCAGACCTGATTATCTCCAGGACTAGGGGAGGGAACTGCCTGTTTGTATTAGGTGTGTTTTATATTTTTACTGTCCAGGATTGGATAAATATTACTCCTCCCTGTGGGATGTCCCCTTGCATGGGGACCTGCATAAAAAGCCATGTGTGTGAATAAACGTTAGTTCTGCTTGTATCCTGAATCTGGACTCTGACTGTTATTTTGGAATTCGTATGCTGTAACAAGGGAATTATCTTATGCAGCTGTTATATTCCGTAGGGATTTCGTTCCTGGGACTACCGAACCGGCCTCTCGCTACCTTAGGCTCTGACCGTCCGGGAGGAAACTACCGAACTCGGTTTGGTTAAACTTGGTTTCCTTACAACTGGTGGCAAGCGGAGGGATTCGAATCCCGAATGGACATTGCAAACCAAGCAAGGGAATGAATGGCTCAGCAGTACCAGCTACTTAAAAGAACCACACTAAAGGATTTACTGGAAGCTCGAGGCAGAGTGGCAAGTAACAAGACAAAAGCCACGTTAATTGCAGAATTAATGCAGAGCGATAATACCAGCAACACAGAAATGGATCAAGAGGAAGAAAATGCGATGCAAAAGGACATCCGATGGATGCTCAGTCTGTTGGGACCCAACCCAGCTACAGAGGCGGTTCTGCAGGTCATGGCACAAGCCAGACAATCGCAAAAAGAGCGAGAGGACCGGGACAGACCGTCACAGGGGGATTTACTACACTCCCCGGGAAGTACTGGGGAAATCCCAAAGAAGGTAAACTATGCAGCCTTTAAATCTTTCAATGACAATGAGATGGAAATTGACAGTTACTTGCAAGACTTTGAACGCCAATGTGCACTGGAGGGATTAGACTCCACGAAATGGGCTGCAGTCATTAGCTGTAAATTGTCAGGTAGAGCAGCCGAGGCGCTGCGAGCAGTACCTGAGGGGGACATACATAATTATGAAAAAATAAAAGACATTTTGTTGGCCAGATATGCTGTAACTCCGGAGGCATACCGGAAAAAGTTTAGAGATCTGAGAAAGACTGGGAGAGATTCCCATACGGAATGGGCGTTTCGGCTACAACGGGCGGCCCGCAATTGGATGAAGGGCTGCCAAGCAACCACCCTGGAGGATGCTTTGCAACTTATGTTACTGGAGCAATTTTTTAATCACGCTGCAGAGGACATAAAAGACTGGGTTAAAGATAGAAAACCAAAAACTGTGGAGGAAGCCGCCAGGTTAGCGGATGAGTATCAGGATAATAGGAGGAAGGAGCAAGGGGTGAGCAGACCACCTTTTAAGCCTAACTACCAGGCTCCAACAACCCCTACCCCTCCTAGACCCGCCATGAGTAACCCTTCACCGAACCCAGCAAACACACCACGTCCCCCTGCAGTGTGTCATTATTGCAAACAACCAGGGCATTACAAGAATCAGTGCCCTCGCTTAAACCGGGGAAGCTGGGAAAGGCAACCCCCACAACAACCCAGGGCAGCTGCTCATTGTGTGCAACAGGAAGGCACAACCGGTGTTCCTAACCAAGAAGAACAGTGGAGTGTATTGCACGAGGTCAACCCAGTTCAAGCTGGGGGTGACAACCGGGACCACCACCGCCAATGGATTACCGTAGATGGCGTGGGGGCCCGGGCTCTGAGAGACTCTGGGGCTACTTTGACTGTGGTGCAACCTCACACGATCAGAGCGCAAGCTCGCACCGGACGCACAGTCGCTGTGAGGGTGGCTGGGGGCGCTATTCACAAACTGCCCACCGCTAATATCCTTGTTGATTGGGGTTCCGGGTCGAAACAGCTAGAGGTGGGGATTATGCAAGAACTACCCGCCGAGGTTTTGTTGGGGAATGATGTAGGATGCTTGACCTCCCAACTGGCCCGAGACCCCCCTGCTGAGGCATACCCAGTGACCACCCGAGCTCAAGCCAGACTGGAAGCTCCGCTGCACTCTGAGGAAAACCAGGTAAGAGTCGAAATACCCCCCTTACCCGATCCTACCTTCCCTTTCTGGGATACCCCCCAGGGGTTTGAACAAGAGCAGCGTACCGACCCCACATTAGAGGGTTATAGGAAGGCAGCGGCCATTACCCCAGGGAACAACCCGCACGAAAAGTTTGAGTGGTATAAGGGGTTACTATATAGAGTGACCGAGGGGGTGGGACAGGGGGCCACCCAGGTCATCAAAAGACAATTAATTGTACCCCGTAAATTCCGGGCTGAGTTGTTAAAACTCAGTCATGACATTCCCCTAGCAGGACATTTAGGAGTTAAAAAGACAAGAGACAGGTTAACCCAAACCTTCTTCTGGCCCAGGGTCACCCAGGACCTCAAGTATTATTGCAGGACGTGCGACGTCTGCCAAAGGGTGGGAAAAAGGGGAGATCTTCGGAAGGCCAAACTTCACCCATTGCCCATTATAGAACAGCCCTTTCACCGAGTAGCGGTAGATTTAATAGGACCCCTCAGCCGACCCAGCCAGTCGGGCAAAAAGTTCATACTAACCGTGGTCGACTACGCCACTAGGTACCCGGAGGCAGTCGCCCTCACCAATATAGAGGCCGAGACCGTGGCCGAAGCCCTTATTCAGATTTTCACCCGAGTAGGTTTCCCACAAGAGATCCTATCCGATCGGGGAACTCAGTTCACGGCTACCCTGACACAACAATTGTGGCAGAGCTGTGGAGTGAAACCCCTGTTCAGCGCCCCGTACCATCCCCAGACTAACGGGCTCTGTGAACGTTTCAATGGCACTCTAAAACAGATGCTAAAAACCTTTACGGAGTCCCACAAGAACTGGGAAAAATTCCTCCCCCACCTTCTGTTTGCCTACCGTGAGGTGCCCCAGGCCTCCACTGGGTTTTCCCCCTTCGAACTCCTGTATGGGAGAAAAGTTCGGGGCCCACTGGAGCTCGTACGGGAGCACTGGGAGGGCAATACAGACGAGGGGGGAGTCCCTATCGTCCAGTATGTTCTGGAGTTCCGGGACCGTCTGCGGGCGCTCACCGCATCGGTTCGGGAGAACCTGCAGACGGCCCGGGAGGACCAGAGGAAATGGTACGATAGGGGAGCCCAAGATAGAGTACTAGAATTGGGGCAGAAGGTGTTAGCTTTGAGGCCAGTTAAAAAGGATAAGCTACAAGCCGCATGGCAGGGACCATTTAAGGTAGTAGAACGGGTTAGCGAGACCACCTACATCGTGAGCAAATGCTCAGATGAAAGGCTGACCAAAGCCTTCCATGTGAATATGCTCAAACCATACTTTGAGAGAACAGAGGATGTGGGCGCCGTGTGTGCGCCCGCCACAGAAGATAGTGAGGGACTACCCCTTCCCGATTTACTAGACACCGCTCCCTGTACCATTGACCAAGTAAGCTTGGGTCAAAATTTAAACCCCCTGGAGAAAGGTGAGGCCACGCAACTGCTGCAAAGATATCAAGAGATGTTTTCAGCCACCCCAGGCTATACCTCCGCTGCGGTACACCGCGTGGAAACCCAGGGAGAGACGCCACTGCGGCAACAACCCTATCGGATCCCGGAAGCAGTGCGTGAGAGTATGCTCACCGAGTTAAGGGATATGTTACAGTTAGGGGTAATAGAACCCTCGCAAAGTCCTTGGGCCTCCCCGGTAGTCCTAGTACCGAAGCGCGACGGTACCACGCGCTTCTGTGTAGACTATCGGAGGCTTAACGATCGTACCATAACAGACGCCTACCCCATGCCCAGAATAGATGAGCTCTTAGACCGTATGGCGGGGGGGAACTACTTGACTACCCTGGACCTGTGCAAAGGTTATTGGCAGATCCCCTTGGAGCCTGCGGCCATCCCCAAGTCGGCATTCGTCACCCCTTTCGGGCTATACCAATTCAAGGTTATGCCCTTTGGGATGAAGAATGCCCCGGCTACCTTTCAGAGGATGGCCGATAGGCTCCTGGAGGGATTTCAGGACTTCGCATGCGCGTATCTAGACGATATTGCCGTCTACAGCCGCACATGGGGAGACCATCTGGGCCATGTGTCCAGGGTACTCCAACGAATCCACCTCGCCGGGCTCACGTTAAAACCCGACAAATGTCACGTAGGTCTGGCCGAGGTACAGTATCTCGGCCACAGGGTGGGCTCCGGTAGACAGCGTCCAGAGCCAGCGAAGGTAGAGGCCATAGCGAACTGGCCCCAACCTAGGACCAAAACCCAGGTACTAGCTTTCTTAGGGACGGCCGGTTATTATAGAAAGTTTGTCCCAGAGTACAGCGCCCTGGCCAAACCCCTCACCGACCTTACCAAAAAGGCCCTCCCCAAACAGGTTTCCTGGACCCCAGAGTGCACGGACGCTTTCCAGAAGCTTAAAGCGGCATTGAGTGAGGCTCCTGTGTTGGCAGCACCTGACTACACTAAACAATTTCTTGTACACACAGATGCCTCCATGTTCGGACTGGGAGCCGTGCTAAGCCAAGTGGGCACAGACGGCATGGACCACCCGGTGGCATACCTCAGCCGTAAACTGTTACCCCGAGAGGTCAGCTATGCCACCGTAGAAAAAGAATGCTTGGCCCTCGTGTGGGCACTCAAGAAGCTCCAGCCCTATTTGTATGGGCGGGCATTTACCCTTATGACGGACCACAACCCCCTGGTATGGCTTAACCGGGTAGCTGGAGACAATCCCAGGCTATTACGGTGGAGCCTAGCCCTTCAACCTTATAATTTTACTATGCAGTACCGGCCTGGAAAACAAAATGGTAATGCGGATGGCCTGTCACGCCAGACCGAACTGGACTCCTAAACCGCTACTTTTCTCGGACATCCCCAAGCCAACCCGACAGGGTCTAGGCGGGTATGCCGACCTATGGACTTATAGGGGAGCAGTGTGAAGAAATGACTATATTATTCGATATTTTGTTGCATAGTTCTTGTTTTTTTGTGTACTTTTCATTCGGCAGATGGGACTGCCGAACCGAGACCACCCCTGGCTCACTTAACTTCAAAGCCGGCATCACTTTCACCCTCTATGTGTGCGGTCAGCGTTCGTACTGTCGAACGCCACGTGGCAGAGAAAACCGCGGCCATCTTGTTTTCGCCAAACAAAGGCAGCGGGACTTGGTCGTCGAGTGTCTGGAACTAAAATCGGACACTCGACTTCCCAAACACCGGTCTCCATCATGCGAACGCTGGAACTAGTGATACCGATTAGCTAGGAGAGCGCTATTCGGTACAAATATGCACACGAATGAGGGGAACAATCGCTGCTAGGAGCCAGGGGAATTCATTCGGTACTTTTATGCATTTCTTCCCTTTTTCTGAAGTGACCGGCAAAACCACACGAACCTCTGGAACTATTTTGGGCAGTCCGCCCCCAGTGGACCGGTCACAAAGGACTTCCATACTTTTTGCGAACCCCTGAACCGATCCGGGTGAAATTTGGATATGTTGGTCACCCGGACCGGGGCTATCAGGGGATATAGTATTTGTGGGGATACCCCAGGTATAAAGGGGTGTTCCAGAAGTTGGGGAAAATGGTGAATTTTCAGCCTGGAGATAATTAGGTTGGCACTATATCAGACCTGATTATCTCCAGGACTAGGGGAGGGAACTGCCTGTTTGTATTAGGTGTGTTTTATATTTTTACTGTCCAGGATTGGATAAATATTACTCCTCCCTGTGGGATGTCCCCTTGCATGGGGACCTGCATAAAAAGCCATGTGTGTGAATAAACGTTAGTTCTGCTTGTATCCTGAATCTGGACTCTGACTGTTATTTTGGAATTCGTATGCTGTAACAAGGGAATTATCTTATGCAGCTGTTATATTCCGTAGGGATTTCGTTCCTGGGACTACCGAACCGGACTCTCGCTACCTTAGGCTCTGACCGTCCGGGAGGAAACTACCGAACTCGGTTTGGTTAAACTTGGTTTCCTTACACTGTATATAGAGGGATCCATGTTTACACGGTATATAGAGGGAGCCATGTTACTCTGTATATAGAGGGAGCCATGTTTACACGGTATATAGAGGGAAGCCATGTTACTCTGTATATAGAGAGGAGCCATGTTTACACTGTATATAGAGGGAACCATGTTACTCTGTATATAGAGATCAGCCGTGTTTACACTGTATATAGAGGGGAGCCATGTTACACGGTATATAGAGAGGAGCCATGTTTACACTGTATATAGAGGGAGCCATGTTACTCTGTATATAGAGAGGAGCCGTGTTTAGACTGTATATAGAGGGGAGCCATGTTACTCTGTATATCGAGAGGAGCCATGTTTGCACTGTATGTAGAGGGGAGCCATGTTACTCTGTATATAGAGGGAGCCATGTTATTCTGTATATAGAGGGATCCATGTTTACACGGTATATAGAGGGAAGCCATGTTACTCTGTATATAGAGAGGAGCCATGTTTACACTGTATATAGAGGGGACCATGTTACTCTGTATATAGAGATCAGCGGTGTTTACACTGTATATAGAGGGGAGCCATGTTACACGGTATATAGAGGGGAGCCATGTTACACGGTATATAGAGAGGAGCCATGTTTACACTGTATATAGAGGGAGCCATGTTACTCTGTATATAGAGAGGAGCTGTGTTTAGACTGTATATAGAGGGGAGCCATGTTACTCTGTATATCGAGAGGAGCCATGTTTGCACTGTATGTAGAGGGGAGCCATGTTACTCTGTATATAGAGGGAGCCATGTTATTCTGTATATAGAGGGAGCCATGTTTACACGGTATATAGAGGGAAGCCATGTTACTCTGTATATAGAGAGGAGCCATGTTTACACTGTATATAGAGGGGACCATGTTACTCTGCACACAATATACACACACTACACACACTATACACTATACACACACTGCACACTGCCATGTTACTCTGTATATAGAGAGAAGCCATGTTTACACTGTATATAGAGGGGACCATGTTACTCTGTATATAGAGAGGAGCCATGTTACTCTGTATATAGAGAGGAGCCGTGTTTAGACTGTATATAGAGGGGAGCCATGTTACTCTGTATATAGAGAGGGGCCATGTTTACACTGTATATAGAGGGAGCCATGTTACTCTGTATATAGAGGGGAGCCATGTTACACTGTATATAGAGGGAGCCATGTTACTCTGTATATAGAGGGAGCCATGTTTACACTGTATATAGAGGGGAGCCATGTTTACACGGTATATAGAGGGAGCCATGTTACTCTGTATATAGAGGGAGCCATGTTTACACGGTATATAGAGGGAAGCCATGTTACTCTGTATATAGAGAGGAGCCATGTTTACACTGTATATAGAGGGAACCATGTTACTCTGTATATAGAGATCAGCCGTGTTTACACTGTATATAGAGGGGAGCCATGTTACACGGTATATAGAGAGGAGCCATGTTTACACTGTATATAGAGGGAGCCATGTTACTCTGTATATAGAGAGGAGCCGTGTTTAGACTGTATATAGAGGGGAGCCATGTTACTCTGTATATCGAGAGGAGCCATGTTTGCACTGTATGTAGAGGGGAGCCATGTTACTCTGTATATAGAGGGAGCCATGTTATTCTGTATATAGAGGGATCCATGTTTACACGGTATATAGAGGGAGCCATGTTACTCTGTATATAGAGGGAGCCATGTTTACACGGTATATAGAGGGAAGCCATGTTACTCTGTATATAGAGAGGAGCCATGTTTACACTGTATATAGGGGGAACCATGTTACTCTGTATATAGAGATCAGCCGTGTTTACACTGTATATAGAGGGGAGCCATGTTACACGGTATATAGAGAGGAGCCATGTTTACACTGTATATAGAGGGAGCCATGTTACTATGTATATAGAGAGGAGCCGTGTTTAGACTGTATATAGAGGGGAGCCATGTTACTCTGTATATCGAGAGGAGCCATGTTTGCACTGTATGTAGAGGGGAGCCATGTTACTCTGTATATAGAGGGAGCCATGTTATTCTGTATATAGAGGGATCCATGTTTACACGGTATATAGAGGGAAGCCATGTTACTCTGTATATAGAGAGGAGCCATGTTTACACTGTATATAGAGGGGACCATGTTACTCTGTATATAGAGAGGAGCCGTGTTTACACTGTATATAGAGGGGAGCCATGTTTACACGGTATATAGAGAGGAGCCATGTTTACTCTGTATATAGAGGGAGCCATGTTTACTCTGTATATAGAGGGAGCCATGTTACTATCTGAGGTGGTTAACTATGATTGGCCCTGGCATGTTTGTTAGTCTGGCCTGCATGGTTGTCTGGCATGAATAAAAGTAGCATGTTTCAACTATATTAGTAGTTAGACTAGTTTGCACTAAAACATGTGCAAATGGGGAGTTTGCGGTTGTGTAAATGGACTGTTTGCGGTTGTTTGCGGTGCGTTAAACGGGGAGTTTGGTCTGTCACTGTGAAGCGGGCGTAACCCTTACACTACCTGATCGATACAACATCATACCTGATGTTTAAAGCACGTTATTCCAAACAATTTAGTAATGTTAGGTGATGTATGCCCTTTATGGATTAAAACCAGACTCTGCATCAACTATGTAATTTTCCATGGGAGTTTTGCCATGGAACCCCCTCCGGCATCCCACAGTCCAGGTGTTAGTCCCCTTGAAACAACTTTTCCATCACTATTGTGGCCAGAAAGAGTCCCTGTGTGTTTTAAAATTCGCCTGCCCATTGAAGTCTATGGCGGTTCGCGCGGTTCGCCCGTTCGCGAACATTTGCGGAAGTTCCCGTCCGCCGTTCGCGAACTGAAAATTTTGTGTTCGCGACATCACTATTTGGAACAAGTCTTTCTGTCAAAGCCTAACGCTGGTCTACATGTAGGCTGCATCCACTCTAAACAAGGTGGACTCTACCTGGTCAAGTCACATACCAATTATAACCATCACAGTTCACACTGTCTGTTGGCCAAATATGGAATTGTATGCAAAAGGAAATTGTATAAGAGGCGTCACTGGTTTGTTAATTACACACTGACCTGACCTCACACCTCACTGCCCATTTATGTTTTTTCCCTTGCTAATAGTGTGCTTACTCTGTTTTGACTTTAGCTAGATTTACCAGTTTTTCTGCCCTCACCTCTTAAGACGTGTCTGTGTTTCATAGGCAACCAGACCACTTCATCTCAATGATAGCATTCATTAATGGGGTCCAGTACATCTGTTGTAAGCTTTTAACAGAAACTTTGAACTCATTGATGGTCGAGTCACCTACTGGATAACTGATTGATGGAGATGAAGTGTTTTTTATATTATTACTTTGCTATAATTAAAAGTAATGGTGCAACATTGACAGCTTCTTAAATGTAATCAGATTTCAGATTACATTCCTCTTGTTTGAGAACTTCTAACATGAATGTACTACAGACCTTAATACAGACACTAGATTGATTGGTATTATCTCTTGTGTTATGAGACATTACTCATTCATGTCAAGTCATTAAACACACGCAACTACACTTTCTGTCATCACTGACCTCATAGCACTATTAAAAATTATAGTTACAGACAGTCAGGTATGCACTCATGCATGTACCTATGTTTACGTATATAGTGACACATCTATTATTAATATATTTATTTATTTATAAAATATTTTACCAGGAAAGATACATTGAGATTTCTCTCGTTTTCAAGTATGTCCTGGGTTTTTCAAGTAAATTTGTGTTGGTTTCTAAGCTGATTATATAGTATATGTACTGTCAAACACACACATAACAGTGAATGAATGAGTAATTGTAATGACAAGTAATGTAATATAGCTTCACTTTACATAGACGTATAACAGCTTTTAGATTAGGGATGTGCATGGGCAAAATATTCTGTTCGGTTCAGCATTCTGAAATTCGGGACTTCGGCACTTCAGCACTTCTGTTCGGCATTCCAAAATTCGGGACTTCGGCACTTCGGTTCGGCACTTTCAAAATTTGGGACTTCGGAACCTCAGCACTTTGGTTCAGTTCGGGACTTCGGAACTTCGGCACTTCGGATATGTTCTCTTGACTGGCTAAGTGACTTACATTTTATATGAACGTGTTACTTGATTGTTGTAAGTGTTGCAAGGGCTTACAGCTGAATCCTGGCTATGTGTGTATACTTTTATTTAAACTGGTATACAGTATAACATTCTTCATTCTTCCACTGGGTATATGAGTACTTCGGCAATTCAGCTATTTGGCAAATCCAAAATCCAGCACTTCAGCTATTCCGACATTCGGCGCTTCGGCAGTTCGGTACGGCACTTCGGAAATACGGCAATTCAGCAATTCAGCTATTCAGACGTTCAGAAGTATCCGAATGTCCGAATTGCCTGAAATTCGTCCAAATTAACATTCGGAACGAAACTAATTGCACATGTCTATTTTAGATATAAAGTAGAATTGCACGTAAAAATATTCTCATAATGGCAACACCTTGAAAGGGACCCTATTCATGATCGGGAAATTTAAGCTAAAAGGATGCTATGATCCAAACCGGAATGAGATTTAATTGAAGATATCAATGTAAAAAGCCAAAGTAGTAGAAATAAAAGTAATTAAAATTTACCGCTTTTTCTTACCCCAACAGTGCCTTGTTTGAAGTAAAAGTCAACATTTTTTTCCCACTTTAAACTAACTTTTGTATCTCCCAGCTTTAAACCTGGTAATGACCAGTGAACATGCCCTTATCTTTCTCATGGTTTTAGCCCTAACTCTAGCCTTAACCACTTACCCTAAAACTTCCTTACACCATGTTTTTCATGTGACCAGCTACTATAAAGAATTTCATATAATAAATGGGAGGTGTTCTAGGTAGTTGCTTGTAAATAATATGTCAAGAACAGTGATTGGATTGATATAGAGCAAGAGATGTAAAACATGGGGTACACATTGGCATTGTGGTATGTTCATATTCTATAACTAAATATCCAGTGAGCTGTTCTAAGAAATTTGTGGCCTTTACAGTTAGCTACTGTAACTAAATACCCAGCCAGCTGTTCTAAGAACCTTGTGGCTTTTAAAGTTCCTTGGAAGTGAAGTGTGCTGAATTTCATATGTGTTATCTACAAGTCACACACAGAACCTTTATTAAAGGAACTCTATAGTGTTTTTAGGAATACAAACATGTATTCCTGCTTCTATAATTCTAAAATAACAGTTTAGATCTCTGGCTCCACTTCCCTCCAGTTAAAAAGGTAATTTTACTGATATTTTTCCTGTGCCGCACTGGTCAGCTGGCTCTGCCCATGCTCTACCACCTTGGCTGAAATGATCAAATTTGATGATTTCAGCCAATCGGAGTCTATCGCAGTCAAAACACCACTCTGCACCAATCAACATTTCCTCATAGATATGCATTGAATCAGTGCATCTCTATGAGGAACATTCAGTGTCTCCATGCAGAGCATGGAGGCACTGAACGTCAATGCTGCAAATTGTGCAGCAATGACCCAGGAAGCACCTCTAGTGGCAGTCTAAGTGACTGCCACTAGAGGTTTTCTTAAGCGGCAATGTAAACACTGCCTTTTCTCTGAAAACTTGTTCTGGAGAGTATAGTGTCCCTTTAACCCCTTAAAGACACATGACATGTGTGACATGTCATGATTCCCTTTTATTCCAGAAGCTTGGTCCTTAAGGGGTTAAGTATGCATGTTTAGGTGAGTGCAGGCTTTCCGTTATATTAATCTTGCACCATAACTTTTCACCACATTCATGATTCATTATAGTGATTTTATATTATTCTGATTTTCTCTGTCACTTACTGAACTCATCGTGACCTTGTTGCTTTCCTCTTTGTTTCACCTGGGCTAATGACAAACTCATCAGCAATGACAGTATTAACTGATAGCAAGCAAAGTCATTGGGTTAAAAAAAGAATACTGCCAAGGTTATTATTACTAATGTAACAATAGTGGACATTCTAGTTCCATGAATGGTATAATAAGACTTTTAATACAAAGCAGTTAGAATGGAAACCATGTAATGGCCAAAATAACTTTAAGAGTCAGTTAAGGAAACATTATGCACATTTCGAGGAATTCTATCTGAAAACAATAGGCTTCTAATAGGCTTCTAATCTTTGTGCTTAATCCAAGTATGAATAGTAGTTCTAAGTGTGCAACGTGTTAGGCAAAGACAGCTTATCAAGCCTTGCCAACCCCTCAGGGCGGATGTTTAGCTGTTGTAAACAAATAGAACATTGGAAGTTTAAGTATGGATTGTCTTCTGTTTCCATAGCACAGTGGAGAATGTATGTGTATTCATTATGTAGAGGTGTTCTATGATGTTCTACAACACACAGTGTAGTTACTTTGGCTGCCAATATGGGTTGATTCTGTTCCCACAATTAATGCATCTCTCTTCCTCTTTTGCTGTTTTATACATCCTGTGAAAGACATCTCATCACACGATAGTGTGACTTTTGGAAAAACTTCCAAAAACAGCAATTATTTGCAAATATTTTTGGATTATCGGACATTGGACATTGGTAACACACTACGTTGATCTATCACAGAAATTGACTTGACATCACATGATAGATGCTAAAATGTAATTTCTGTATTGAGCTAGCCAAAATCCTTATGATTGTATTGATACGATTTTATTTATATGGAATTCTAATGTGAGTAACGATTCCCTTTAAAAAAAAATCATATTTATGCTACTTTAAAATCCATTTTATTGTAGACTTACTTTGAAGGTTTGCCTATTGGTTTACCTAATGATGTAAATCAAACATTCACTGCCTGATTTACATTTGACCAATCACATACACTTAACATTCACTCATTAACCCACATTTAACATATGTATATTGAATACATGCTGAAAACTTTGAATTAACAGGGTTGTTTACTAAAATAAGAATTGAAAGTGAATGTAACATTTAAGGTTAAAATAGCCAAACTGGAAAGTCAAGAAATGTTTTAAGTTTGTTTTTTATTTTTTAGGTTTTTATTTTTTATATTTTGATGTTTATTTCATATAGTAAACTTTGGTATGATTGTTTTTTTTTGTTTGTTTTATTGCTGTACTATTGGTTACCAGTTAGTATGGATGTAGTTAATAGCTGCAGGAATTTTGGAGTATTTAAAACCCAGAGACCAATTATGTAGTGAACCTCTCATGAAGTGACGTTACCAGTCACGCGATCTGACCTCACGGAACTCTGTTCAGAGGACAGCTGAAGTGGAACGCAGGGGCGACATCCCAGTGGAACCCACGCAGCGGTCTCGGACCAACATCTTTATAGTACTTGCCCTAACTTTGTTTCAAGCCGGCTAAAGGAAGGGAGAGGGAATCAAGTTTATTTACCACTTGGATCCAGGACTCCTATGTATCTACTAACATGCCTCTTATTCCGGAGAGTCTGTAAGTGTTTTTAACTGTGTGTTAAGTTACCGAGGACATACTTGAAAATGAGAGAAATCTCAATGTATCTTTCCTGGTAAAATATTTTATAAATAAATAATAAAGGGTTAACAGAGGGCACTATGCAGGGCCGGACTGGCCCACCGGGATACCGGGAAATTTCCCGGTGGGCCGCCGGCACCTGGGGCCGGGCAGACAGCTGGGTCTGCTGGCCGGCGGCCGCTGGCTGGGGAGGTCTGCTGGCCGGCGGCCGCTGGCTGGGGAGGTCTGCTGGCTGGGGAGGTCTGCTGGCGGCCGCAGGGGGAGCAGGCTCTTCTGTGCTCTTCTGTCTCTGCTCCCCCTCCCTCGCGCGCAGCTTAATGAGACCGGGGCCGGAATATGACGTCATATTCCGGCGCCGGTCTCTTGCTAGCGCGTGAGGGCGGGGGAGCAGAGACAGAAGAGCACAGAAGAGCCTGCTCCCCCTGCGGCCGCCAGCAGACCTCCCCAGCCAGCGGCCGCCGGCCAGCAGACCTCCCCAGCAGACCTCCACTAGCCCACCCAGCCGGTCACCAACAAGTAAAATATGTAATTCTGTCAGTGTCAGTGTGAGTGTTTGTGTGTGTGTCGTTATGTGTGTGTCTGTGTCATTGTGTGTGTGTCTGTGTCATTTTGTGTGTGTCTGTGTCATTTTGTGTGTCTGTGTCATTTTGTGTGTCTGTGTCATTTTGTGTGTCTGTGTCATTTTGTGTGTCTGTGTCATTTTGTGTGTGTCTGTGTCATTGTGTGTGTGTCTGTCATTGTGTGTGTGTCTGTGTCATGGTGTGTGTGTGTCATTATGTGTGAGTCTGTGTCATTATGTGTGTGTCTGTGTCATTGTGTGTGTGTGTGTGTGTCTGTGTCATGGTGTGTGTGTGTCTGTGTCATGGTGTGTGTGTGTCTGTGTCATTGTGTGTCTGTGTCATGGTGTGTGTGTATGTGTTTGTGTCATGGTGTGTGTGTGTGTCTGTCATTGTGTCTGTGTCATTGTGTGTGTCTGTGTCATGGTGTGTGTCTGTGTCATGGTGTGTGTCTGTGTCATGGTGTGTGTCTGTGTCATGGTGTGTGTGTGTCATTGTGTGTGTGTCTGTGTCATTGTGTGTCTGTGTCATGGTGTATCCGTGTGTCTGTGTGTATTTAAAAAGTGTTTTTACGCACCTTTTTTTTTTCTCCCCACGCCGTGCTGGTCTCCCCTCGACTGGCCCTGCCTCTATGGCTGAGATCATCAAGCATGATGATCTGAGCCAATCCAATGCTCTGCCATAGGATTGGCTGCAAAGGTGCTGCACACTGTGCAATCACGCTGTGCAGCACTGACACAGGAAGCACCTCTAGTGACTGTCTGAGTGACTGTCACTAGAGGTGTCACTAGGAAGCAATGTAAACACTGCATGTGAGTATGTGTAATGTATTATTAAATTAAAAGGACCAATATTATATATTAGAAAAAGAAATATATATATATATATATATATATATATATATATATATATATTACTCAACCATCTGGGGTGGCAAGACATTGCCTTACATATTACATACGGCAATATATGGGGCAATGACTTATGGGGCTGGCATAGATTTTTTTTTCCAGGGCTGCTTTGTATCCCCAGTCCGGCCCTGGCACTATGTCTCTGCTTTTATTTCCCATTTAGATTGAAGACATCTCCATTAAAAGAAACCGATTTCTATGGTCCATTATTTCTTATACCTAAGAAGATTTTGTACCTATATTGTATTCCATTTTATTATAGTTCCTATATTATCATACCAGTGTTAGGTTGTTTTAGCCCTTGCTACAAGCTGATCCATTTTGTTACACTTTTGTTTTCAGTTTTTATGTTGTATTTGTTTTACCCATTTCATTGACTTTTATTCAGCTGTAACCACAGACTGTTATTGGCTTTTGCTTCTACTTTTTGGTGAACTGATATCACTACTTAGTGTGGTTTTTGGGGCAGTTCTATTCCTGTCCATCTCAACACTTTAGATGCAATATCTCTTTTATTTTTTATCTTTTATTTTATTTTGTGCAGGAGTTATCCTTTTTATTTTAAGTGTTTTCCAACTCCATTTCTCCTGGTATGCTTAGGGTTCATTACCCTTAAGGTTTTCAAATGCCGATGTATGTATGTGTGGAGTGTTTGCGTGTGTGAATGCATATGTGTAAATGTATAGAGTGTCAGTGTTGTCGAATATCTTTGCAGAATTTGATGTTAAAGCACTAAAGGTCAAAGTGTACTGAAATTAATTGAGATTGAAATATTTACTCTAAAATATCGAACCTGTGACTGAAGTCGAGTTGCAGAATTTTTCCAAATCAGCTATTTCAGCCTAATTTGTGCAATTTGAATTTCAGTTAACTACAATTCACAGCTTTGTGAATAAGCCACTATGGCCCTGATTTAACCCCTTTAGGACCAAACTTCTGGAATAAAAGGGAATCATGACATGTCACACATGTCATGCGTCCTTAAGGGGTTAATTAGTTTGGATCAGCATCAAATATTGTCACAATCTCTTAGAAAAAAAAAAAACCTTTGCAAATAATTTATGTACAAAAGTCATTATTGAATTATGTAGTGATATTTGCAGAAAAACCATTTGAAAGGTTTTTGTAACAGATTGTGATAATTTCTGATGCTGATCCATATTAATTGAATCAATTAAACCATATGTGTTCAATTTTATAACATGACAGGAGGCTTCGTATTTGCTTAAGTCTCTCTTTACTAGAACTCCACAGCAGCACAGAAAATCAACCAATCAGAAAAAAAGTTAGGTACTATAAAACTCCCCTCCCTATGCTTCATTTCCTCTTTCTTTGCTGCTCCGCAGACAGTGCAGGTCAGAGTACCACTGCCTCCTGCTTATAGTGGGTGGCTTTGGGATTTTTATTGCTTATATTCAGTATTTTATATTCTATATTGTAGATTGCCTTTGTGGGATTTAGTCATATATATATATTCAGTAATTTATTTATTTTACCCTTGTAAGATTTTTTTTCTTATGTATTCAGTATTGTTTATGCCCTTGTTGGATTTTTCCAATATGCTGTTATATATCTTTGTGGGATTTTCTTGTTCCCTGTAACTTTTTTTTTGTTTTTTTTGTGGGGGGTCTTTGGGGTCCTTACTGTTTTTTCTTTGGACTTGTGCCCACCCCCTGTCCGTTTCCCTTTTCTTGTTATTCCCGTTTTTCATGCTATTTGTTTTCCGCTCTTGTCTGGCGGTGTGCGTGCCGCTCGGGGGCTTCAGGAGATTGACTACATCTGCCTCCTTCGACCCCCGAGCTCCGGGACCGTGGAGTTTAGCTCCGGTGGTCCCTTGTGCCTTTTTGGTCGTGGGGGTACTCGCGTGCGCGCCCAAGTACTCAGCGGCCGGATCTTTTTCCCCACGTGGGTGGTCGCCTCCGCCCGCAGACGGCGTGTGTCCGACCGGGCGGGGGAGAGTGCGACCGCTCGCGGGCCCTTCCTCGTCGGTACATTACTCGTTGGAGGTCTGCCTCCACGCAGCTCAGTGCTTGCCTACCACACTTGGAGCTGTATACAGGCCTTTGACTGCATGTCAGTTTAGTTTCACTATAGTGTTTGTATATACATTTTTACATGTGAGAATTTTGTGTTTCTGTGCCATGAGTTTTATTGGAAGATTCTATCTGGATTGCTGTAAGTTTGATTGGCATAATTTACCTAAGATTACTGTGATTTTACTGACTAGTGTATATCACAGATTTATGTATATCAGAGACTGCTGTATATCACAGACTGCTGTATATCACAGACTGCTGTATATCACAGATTACTGTATATCACAGACTGCTGTATATCACAGATTACTGTATATCACAGACTGCTGTGTGTTTGCTGACAGTGTATACCTCAGATCACTGAGGGTTTTTGCGGACAGTGCATATCGCTAATTTTGTGCGTTCTACTGTCAGGGTATATCACAGATTGCTGTGAATTTCGGGTATTTATAAACTCAGTTATACAGGCTCTGTACAGGGGTATACAGTGCCAGTTAACTCTATAATTCACTCGCTTCTCAGTATATTTATTTTCTGGCCCAGCTATGAGATTTCAGATGGGACTACTCTGGTATGATTTCTCTGTACATGGCAGATATATAGTTAACAGACTTGGCTCTGACTCTAACGGGTATGGGAGACCAGTCTACATCGAAACGATACTATTTTATCAAAACAGATCCGTGTGTGCAGGTGCATACCTATCCACAGTTCATGGACAGTAGCGCTCAGTGTACCTTACATTCATGGACATGATGGTCACTGGAATACTTCCGCTTATACCCAATACAGCTGGAATACCACTATTTGACTGCTGGGTACATAGGGACTGCCAGTCCCGGTTCAAGTTACTCAAACAGCATTACGCTGTCTAAAAGGGTTGATTGTCTAAGGGTCCTATGTCACAAGATGCCCTGAGTATCTACAATTTTTAGGGACCTCTACCCGAACTCAGAGGTCCCCGTTACTCATTCAATACCCACTGTAAAGCGCTACGGAATTGGAAGGCGCTATATAAATACATGTTAATAATAATATTATGGTAATACACAACCCAATGATTGGCTTGCTATATCTGTGCCCCATTGATTGGCCTGCTATGTCTGTGCCCATAAGAACGGCCTGCTATGTCTGTGCCCATAAGAATGGCCTGCTATGTCTGTGCCCATAAGAATGGCCTGCTATGTCTGTGCCCATAAGAACGGCCTGCTATGTCTGTGCCCATAAGAATGGCCTGCTATGTCTGTGCCCATTAAAATGGCCTGCTATGTCTGTGCCCCATTGATTGGCCTGCTATGTCTGTGCCCCATTGAATAGCCTGCTATGTCGGTGCCTACTTGAATGGCCTGCTATGTCTGTGACTATTGGCTTGGCTAACTTTTCTGTGTCCATTCGTTTGGCCTGCTGGGCCTATCCCCTTCTGACGGGCCTACACTATTGGTACCGAACCCCTTTTGGCCGCAGGCCTGGGGTAATATCACTGAGGATAACACAGTGCCCACCAGTGACATGGAGATAGGCAGGTGTCCAGACAAACACCATTGCCATAGTGTTCAAGAGGACACCAGTATACGGCCATCTGTATATGGTGGGAAGGGACAGTGCATATCGCTAATTTTGTGCGTTCTACTGTCAGGGTATATCACAGATTGCTGTGAATTTCGGGTATTTATAAACTCAGTTATACAGGCTCTGTACAGGGGTATACAGTGCCAGTTAACTCTATAATTCACTCGCTTCTCAGTATATTTATTTTCTGGCCCAGCTATGAGATTTCAGATGGGACTACTCTGGTATGATTTCTCTGTCCATGGCAGATATATAGTTAACAGACTTGGCTCAGACTCTAACGGGTATGGGAGACCAGTCTACACCGATACGATACTATTTTATCAAAACAGATCCGTGTGTGCAGGTGCATACCTATCCACAGTTCATGGACAGTAGTGCTCAGTGTACCTTACATTCATGGACATGATGGTCACTGGAATACTTCCGCTTATACCCAATACAGCTGGAATACCACTATTTGACTGCTGGGTACATAGGGACTGCCAGTCCCGGTTCAAGTTACTCAAACAGCATTACGCTGTCTAAAAGGGTTGATTGTCTAAGGGTCCTATGTCACAAGATGCCCTGAGTATCTACAATTTTTAGGGACCTCTACCCGAACTCAGAGGTCCCCGTTACTCATTCAATACCCACTGTAAAGCGCTACGGAATTGGAAGGCGCTATATAAATACATGTTAATAATAATATTATGGTAATACACAACCCAATGATTGGCTTGCTATATCTGTGCCCCATTGATTGGCCTGCTATGTCTGTGCCCATAAGAACGGCCTGCTATGTCTGTGCCCATAAGAATGGCCTGCTATGTCTGTGCCCATAAGAATGGCCTGCTATGTCTGTGCCCATAAGAACGGCCTGCTATGTCTGTGCCCATGAGAATGGCCTGCTATGTCTGTGCCCATAAAATGGCCTGCTGTGTCTGTGCCCATAAGAATGGCCTGCTATGTCTGTGCCCCATTGATTGGCCTGCTATGTCTGTGCCCATAAGAATGGCCTGCTATGTCTGTGCCCATAAGAACGGCCTGCTATGCCTGTGCCCATAAGAACGGCCTGCTATGTCTGTGCCCATTAAAATGGCCTGCTATGTCTGTGCCCCATTGATTGGCCTGCTATGTCTGTGCCCCATTGAATAGCCTGCTATGTCGGTGCCTACTTGAATGGCCTGCTATGTCTGTGACTATTGGCTTGGCTAACCTTTCTGTGTCCATTCGTTTGGCCTGCTGGGCCTATCCCCTTCTGACGGGCCTACACTATTGGTACCGAACCCCTTTTGGCCGAAGGCCTGGGGTAATATCACTGAGGATAACCCAGTGCCCACCAGTGACATGGAGATAGGCAGGTGTCCAGACAAACACCATTGCCATAGTGTTCAAGAGGACACCAGTATACGGCCATCTGTATATGGTGGGAAGGGTTAAGGCCCTAAACCTTCATGCCTGAAGGGCAAAGTTTCTTATGAAGACCCCGGACACATCCACGGTTTACTCCAAACCGGCAACGGCACATCTCCAAGGAGAACTTCGCACAGGCAAGGACCGGTACTCAGACTCCTACAGGAGAAAGCGGTGTTTTTTCCTTGTCTTTACCAGCTACTCCGTATCTGCCTCACGGAATTCTTATAGGTTCGGTAGTTTTTTCCTGCGTTAGGTTAGCTCCTGGCCCTGTCCAGTTGGACTTACTTTTCTTACCTTCCGGCCTGCTGTTTGCCTTCTATCCGAGATAGAATTGGTGTATTTTCTCTTATCTACGTTAATTGTTGCTTTTTTGTTTTTTCATTACTTCCTTTTCCTTTTCGCTCGGGTCGTCGTGAGGCCTGCCTTGACCTCCTCCGGCCTCCTGGGCACTTGTGGTTTGCGGAGAATGTCTCCAGCTTTCCTCAGACTACCAACGGTCTACCTGGACCCATAGGCGTGCGCAGCCTATTGCATTAGGGTGTGCACCCTAAAGCACAAGCACACGCCGCATATATATATGTATATATATGTATATATATATATATATATATATATATATATATATATATATATATACACATACACATACATACACACATACACACACTACTGTGTGTGTGTGTGTGTGATGTTAGTGTGATGTGTGTGTGACGGTGCTGGTAGTGTGCTATGTGGGTGAGGGTGTTTGTGTGTGCGCGCTTGTGAGGGTGCTGTTAATGTACTGTGTGTGAGGGTGCTGTTTGTGTGTGTGTGTGTGCGCTTGTGAGGGTGCTGTTAATGTACTGTGTGTGAGGGTACTGGTAGTGTGCTGTGTGTGTGTTTGTTAGGGTCCTGTTTGTGTTTGTGAGGGTACTGTTAGTGTGCTGTGTGTGTGAGGGTGCTGTTAGTGTGCTGTGTGTGTGTGAGGGTGCTGTGTGTGGGTGCTGTATGTGTGTTGGTGCTGTGTATGTCTGTGGGTGCTGTATGTGTGTTGGTTCTGTGTATGTCTGTGGGTGCTGTATGTGTGTGGGTGCTGTATGTGTGTGGGTGCTGTGTATGTCTGTGGGTGCTGTATGTCTGTGGGTGCTGTATGTCTGTGGGTGCTGTATGTGTGTGGGTGCTGTGTATGTCTGTGGGTGCTGTGTATGTCTGTGGGTGCTGTGTATGTCTGTGGGTGCTGTATGTCTGTGCGTGCTGTATGTCTGTGGGTGCTGTATGTCTGTGGGTGCTGTGTATGTCTGTGGGTGCTGTATGTCTGTGGGTGCTGTATGTCTGTGGGTGCTGTATGTCTGTGGGTGCTGTGTATGTCTGTGGGTGCTGTGTATGTCTGTGGGTGCTGTGTATGTCTGTGGGTGCTGTGTATGTCTGTGGGTGCTGTATGTCTGTGCGTGCTGTATGTCTGTGGGTGCTGTATGTCTGTGGGTGCTGTGTATGTCTGTGGGTGCTGTGTATGTCTGTGGGTGCTGTATGTCTGTGCGTGCTGTATGTCTGTGGGTGCTGTATGTCTGTGGGTGCTGTGTATGTCTGTGGGTGCTGTATGTCTGTGGGTGCTGTATGTCTGTGGGTGCTGTATGTCTGTGGGTGCTGTGTATGTCTGTGGGTGCTGTGTATGTCTGTGGGTGCTGTATGTCTGTGGGTGCTGTATGTCTGTGGGTGCTGTGTATGTCTGTGGGTGCTGTATGTCTGTGGGTGCTGTATGTCTGTGGGTGCTGTATGTCTGTGGGTGCTGTATGTCTGTGGGTGCTGTGTATGTCTGTGGGTGCTGTGTATGTCTGTGGGTGTTGTATGTGTGTGGGTGCTGTGTATGTCTGTGGGTGCTGTATGTGTGTGTGTGTGCTGTATGTGTGTGGGTGATTGTTGGGGTGGAGGTGGGGGTACATTACTTGCTATCCCCCCTCCCTTCTTACCTTTTGTAGGGAGGGGGATCCTTGTTGCTGCTGATTCCATCCCTGGTGGTCCAGTGGAGAGTGAACTCTAGCCCCTCTGGGGCTAGAGTTCACTCTCGCGAGATTTGAGCGTTGCCGCGGCAACGCTCATATCTCGCGAGAGGAACCCGGCAGAGCTGCCGGCAATAGCTCCGCCGGGTCCTCTCCTGCCTCCCTCCCTGCATGTGGGTCAGTGAGGAGGGAGGCTGAGAGCAGAGCCGGCGCTCAGATAGCGCCGGCTCTGCATGAGCCGACAGGGGAGATCCTGAGATCTCCCCTGCCGGTCTCAATATACATAGGCGTGCCGCGGGATTAGGGTGTGCCCAGGCACACCCGGCACACCCCGTGCGCACGCCTATGCCTGGACCCCACGCGCGTGCGCACGGGATCCGGATTGTCGGTTGATAGTTTTCCATCGTTGTTTCCCAGATTGCCCTCAGCCTTATGCTGACATTTATAATTGGTGCGCCCTACAGTTTGGTCATCCTGAATCTCTAGGGACTCTAGTTTGCCCCACAGGAGGGTGCGGCCCTCCATCACCTCGATCCGAGTATATTTATTTTCAGGAACAGAGGGCGAACCCTCTCATACAGAACCGGATACTGATTTGTTATTAGAGGATGCAGCCCCTCTCTCGTCCTCAACCAGATACTGGTCTGGATACAGAGGACAGGTTGGGTGGACCCATTCTCATAGAGAGAACCGGTCACGGATGTAGACTCTGCTGTTGGTTACTAACGGGTGCGGCCCTCTCAGGCTAGCAGCCGGACGCTCTCACGGTATGCGATCACAGTAGTAGAGAGCGCGGCTCTCTCATACACTCGGCGCTCTACAGTCCGGCTATTTGTTCATCACACAGGCTTGTACCTGTGCAAGACATTGATGACTACATAGAGGGGCGTCCCTCCTGCATTCAATTAGAGCTGACATCCACGCTACTGACTTCGTTCTAGAGGACTGCCAGGTCATGCAAGAATTTAGACTAGATCCCTCTATTCTATCTCCTGTAATGGATCTACTGGATCCGGACCGCTGTAAAACACGCAAGAAATACTCAGAGGTATAACGGGGGGAGTCTCCCACTTATTTACACACACTCCTGGAGATGGTACGGCTAACGGATGGTCCTCCGGTATTATGAGAGTGCAGGTTTTTGGCATATTCTGCACCATATAATACAGAGATTGCTTTCTGTTTTGGATATCCAGACCATTACGAGCAAACTGCGCAGACAGTTTCTCCCATCATTGGCGGATCCAGGGGGGGGGCAACGGGGCAATTGCCCCCCCCCGAGATTCTCCCCTGCCGGCTAGTGCAGGGCTGGCATTGCCCAAGCGCCAGCCCTGCAATGTGCCTGCGGACCGGGGAGGGAGATCAGTGATCTCCCTCCCCGGTCCGCAGGCACATTACTGACAGCCGACCGGAAGGGGAGGGAGAGAGGACCCGGGAGCTGTTACCAGCAGCTCCTCCGGGTCCTCCTCTCGCGAGATTTGGAGCGTTGCCGCGGTTACCACGGCAACGCTCCAAATCTCGCGAGAGTGAACTCTAGCCCTGGAGCGCGGGCTAGAGTTCCCTGGAACCACTGGACCACCAGGGATTCCCCACTGGGACCACCAGGGATCCAGAAATGTCCCCCCTCCTCCTCAATAAAGGTAAGAAGGGAGGGGGGACATAGATATATTTTATTAAATACATTTTTTGTTTATTTTTATTAAAAAGCCCTCCTCCCCTCCCCCCCATACACACTGCCCCCATACCCACTGCCCCCATACCCACTGCCCCACATACCCACTGCCCCACATACCCACTGCCCCTCATACACACTGCCCCCATACACACTGCCCCCATACACACTGCCCCATACACACTGCCCCATACACACTGCCCCCATACACACTGCCCAACATACACTGACCCCATACACACACTACACACACTGACCCCATACACACACTACACACACTGACCCCATACACACACTGACCCCATACACACACTGACCCCATACACACACTGACCCCATACACACTGCCCAACATACACTGCCCCCATACACACACTGACCCCATACACACACTACACACACTGACCCCATACACACACTGACCCCATACACACACTGACCCCACACACACACTGACCCCATACATACACACACTGACCCCATACATACACACACTGACCCCATACATACAAACACTGACCCCATACACACAAACACTGACCCCATACACACAAACACTGACCCCATACACACAAACACTGACCCCATACACACAAACACTGCCCCCATACACACAAACACTGCCCCCATACACACACTGCCCCCATACACACACTGTCCCCATATACACACTGTCCCCATATACACACTGTCCCCATATACACACTGTCCCCATATACACACTGTCCCCATATACACACTGTCCCCATATAAACACTGTCCCCATACACACACTGCCCCACAAACACTGTCCCATACACACACTTCCCCCTTACACACACTGACCCACAAACACTGCCCCATACACACACTTCCCCCTTACACACACTGACCCCATACACACACTGACCCACAAACACTGCCCCACATACAAACACTACACACACTGACCCCATACACACACTGACCCCATACACACACTGCCACCCATACACACAGTGCCCCACAAACACTGCCCCCATACACACACTGCCCCACAAACACTGTCCCCATACAACACTGTCCCACAAACACTGTCCCCATACACATACTGCCCCGCACACACTGCACACCTATACACACACAGTGCCCTACACACACTGCTGCCCCCCCATACACACATTGCCCCAAACACACACACAGTGCCCCCCATACACACACTGCCCCACACATACATACAGTGCCCCCCCATACACACACTGCCCCACACAGACATACAGTGCCCCCATACACACACTGCCCCCTAACACACACACTGCCACCCTTACGCACTCACACTCACTTCACCGCTCACACACACACTGCACCTTTCACACACACTTCACCCCTAACACACACCACTTCTCCTATGCCCTATATCCCAGCAGACCCCAGGTAAGTTGTCAAACTGTTCTTAAACGGTATGACTACTTACTCTGGGGTGGGGTCCTGGCACTACTGGCACCATAACTACTACACTGAGCTGTAGTGGTTATTGTGCTAGGATTATTTTTTTTAAATAATCTACAAGTGCCCCTCCCGAGATCAGGCTCTGGATCCGCCACTGTCTCCCATGTCAAGATGTCAGGAGATACGGAGACCTTCATGGAGCAAACAGGCACTGCCTTGCTCGGGTAACAAGATTAAGGAAGGCCTATTACCCGGTCTGAAGGTAAAACCGTACGTATAAGTCACATGGTAAGTCAGGAATCCCCGGTTGTCTTGACTTCCCCGGTCTTTACGATCTTGGGATAAGATGGCAGGACTGTCCCGTCTCCTTGGAGCGCATACCTGGTGAACATGGTTCGGAGATGGAGGACCCTTCGTCTATACTCTATTCATCCCTCACGGGAGCCGTCTTTTTTGGATTCGCGCTAACCTTCTTTTCAACTACCGTCGAGGAGATCTACGAGACTTTACGGAGGTACCTGGTGTGCCCCGACTCCTACAGACATCTTTCACTCTTTGATGAGGGCATTGCTGGATGGAAATCTGCGTTCCGGTTGGCATTTCCCTTTCCTTTGAAGGTTACCGGGATTCACTATTCCCAGAATAGTCGACCACCGTCCCTCCACACAAGTTCAGTTCGGAACCCTGAATGGACGTCCTTTGGAGTCTTTCTCTCCTGCGTCCGAGGTTTACACAGTCCATTTGGAATATTGGAATCACTTAGAATACGGCTGGTTTGGCCACACTCTTGCCTGCATTATGAATTTATTCTCGGATGAAACATCTCACCGGGTAGGACAGGAAGGAACGAAAGATCCTCCTCGGTTTCTATTGCGATTTTGGTGGTGGACTTAGGCGCATTCCTTGAGATTGGAGATCTACGATCAGAGGAGCCGCCTTACGGATCATGAGTTGAGACATGGTGGCAGTTTCTTCTCGGACCCTAAGTCCGAACTTGACCTTCGATATTACAACTACAGGAATATGGCTGATAGGTCAGCTTGCCAGCTCATGGACCGGCTGCTAGGAAACAAGTCGCAACCACATACAATGGATTTACCAGCAGATGGTGCTTTTTTACGTATTTGAGATGCTTCGTCGGCTGGCATTTTCTTTGATCCGTCTACTGTCTGTTATCGTACTTGGAATTTCAAATTAGTATTACTCTGATATTTCCTGAAATAGGTACCAGCGACACAAACAGCGTTGGATTGGTGAACTGAGCGTTGAAACAGCAAATACGAAGCCTCCTGTCATGTTATAAAATTGTAGATTATTCTACCTTTAGTGTACCTATAATCTTAATTTTATTAATGACAGGAGGCGAGTATTTCCCACCCATTCTTATCTCTCCCTTGTTTATTGTTATGGTTTGTATTAATCAGGTACGTATGCAACTCTGTTTGTTGTCTCTGCTACCTGTCGCTTGTTTCTTATGTCTGTTTTTTTCATAAGTAGGGTTGGGATATCTACATATTAAGGTTAATTTTAGTTGCTACATTGGGTACCTACATGTTTATTCAGAGTACATTTCATTGGATAATCAACATGTTCGATTCTGTTTTTCTCTCGTTTCAGTTTACAGTCCATCAACATTATCTAGTTTGACGGTTACTCTCGGATGATGGACATCATTATATTCATCGTATCTAGGACTTTGTTTCTTCCCCATGATGTTCTCTGCCTTTTATTTGGTTTCGTCGCAGCTTGAAAGAGGAAATGAAGCATGGGAGGGGAGTTTTATAGTACCTAACTTTTTTCTGATTGGTTGTTTTTCTGTGCTGCTGTGGAGTTCTAGTAAAGAGAGACTTAAACAAATACTCGCCTCCTGTCATTAATAAAATTAAGATTATAGGTACACTAAAGCTAGCATAATCTACAATTTTGTGTATGTGTGCATGAATGTAGAAATAAAGATGACATTTAGCAGAGGGGGAGAAAATTATGTTTAGTGTGTGTATGTTTGTGTAGTGCAGTTGTGATTAATTTTACCCTGTCCTACCACCAGTTCTGTGTATCGCCATCTTATTACATGTGGCCCACCAATCTCTTCCTATTTATGTCTCTTTTTCATCAAGCCCTACACTTGTGTCTCTCTCTGCCCCACCATCTCAAATGCAGCGCCTTTGCTAGGACAAGCATAAGGAGAGAGTGCAATGTCAAATCCTGCCATACCATGTCGAGGGTCCGCAGCCTTCACTACAAGGCACCACATATTAAAAACACAACGCTGCTGCCAATCTGTTTGGGAAAAGGAGGCATGTTTAGTTTCCTATGCATATTGCTGCATGTACTGCCTTATTACTTTTATAGTCAATGTTTGACTGGGAGTTGAGGGAAAACTGTCGCCTTTTATGTCTCCTGTGAAATTTTCTGAGCGAGAAATGAAGGATGTGATTATACACGGTGAGACACTTACAATTATTTGTCTCAAGGGCAAAAGCGACCACCCCTGTCCTAAATAGCGTATGGGGGTGAGGGCTCCCCCTTTCTGACAGCCATCTTTATACAACTTGGGCCAAGCTGTAAGCCAATGCTTTTCAAAATTGTGTGCTGTTTCTGCCTGCAGCATTTTTAAGGCAATTTTGAAAGGAAATATAAATATTGGAAAGTAGTGAACATTGGCTAAGTCAACTGACAGTCTGAGCAGAGGAGCAAAAAATGGCTATTAGAAAGAGGAAGAGTGAGAGGAAGACATGTCATTTCTTTTTTTTTTTTTTTTTTTTAATTGCATATACCAAAAAAAAAAGTAAAAAAAATGTTTTGTATATTATAATATAAATATTACATTATGGAATTAAACAATACAGACTAACAATACAGCATAGTACAACTGTGGATTCTGTACTTGGGCAGTGAACCTGGCGTCTTTAAAGTATGAGACTGAATTGGTCATGGCTGATTTAGGAGAGTCTATATTTAGTGTTTGTTTGTATAAGGTGCATCTCCTCTCTTTGTTAAGGGAAATCATGGAATATTTTAGGATAGTAGGTGCGTAGCTCCTGAGTGAAAAAAAAAAGGAAGTTTTGGGTTTTGGTGAGCTAAAGAGACACTAAATATTTATTAAAAAATATATATAAAACACATAATGTAATGTGATTTAATGTTAAATTGAACAAAAAAAACTAATCAAATGAATACAATGTTATCATAATCTATATCACATAAAATCACATTATATATTTCTTTTCTACAGTCATTTTTTTTTTATTGACACATTTTACTTTTGCATTTTCCAGCACCAAATGTTCTTTTTTCTTCTGTACATATGCAGTAACACTATGCGTGTGTGCTGTGATAACATCTCCGCGATATCATCGTGTGTGCCTTGTATCTTTTAACAACCTTACAAACCACTCAGTAAAACTAACACAAGCTCACCACAAGCATATTTTAAACGTATTCATTATCCACAGGCATGTAATTAATTCCCATGACGGCCCATTCTATACAATTAATTACATTTGCTACCTACATACAAACTTATATCCAATATATCAGGCCAATTTAAAACATGAAGCAAAATTCACAAATCGAGTACATACTTTGTGTGCTCCAAATTGTTTAGAATTAGTCGGGTTTTCTTTTTAAGTGCCGTATAACACAAATTTGTAATCACCATGTGTTCTCTGCTGCCCAAGATCCCAGATTCTCACACTGAATAAAGTCAGATTTGCGGCTGAAAAGCTCGCTAACAGATTTAAAACACATCCGGCTTCCACCCATTGTATTGCTCTGTTTTACTCTCCCCTTTGCTGATATTTTAGCAATTCACCCTGTATAATATTTGAATCTGTTCTTGTAATTATGCAACATTTGTTTCAGGTATTCCCACATTAAGAGCCGTTATGTAGGTTTTACATTAACTCCTGTATACATTAATTCAGTATAAAATGCTGCTCTCTCACTATTAGCCAACTGCATGGGTTATCTCAGTGCTGCTAATACAGAGAGTAATGTAAATAGCATCCAATGGTATTCACAGGGATACAATTCATTCCACTCTTGTATGAGTATTAAAACAAAAATCACATTTCATGGCTTCTTGAATTTATGAATTTATGAAAACATGAATTTATTTAACCCCTTAAGGACACATGACGTGTGTGACACGTCATGATTCCCTTTTATTCCAGAAGTTTGGTCCTTATGGGGTTAAATGATTATAACTATTCTTGTAAGGAAGAACAAAAGTCGCTTCCCCTGAGTACAACATATATATGCTAGACATGTAATTAGGATCGTCAAACTTTACGGTTGGAAGGGGACTAGAAGGCACGTCCTTGTGGGTCTAGAAAAGTCTTATGACATGTGGTCCAGCTTTAACCCCTTAAGGACACATGACATGTGTGACATGTCATGATTCCCTTTTATTCCAGAAGTTTGGTCTTTAAGGGGTTAAAGGCAGGGCCGTCTTTAGCGCGGGGCAAACGGGGCAGCTGCCCCGGGCCCAGTTGCTCCTGGGGGGCCCCAGAGCAGCTGCTCCGTGGGCCCCGCGATTTGTGCAGCCCCCCTTGGACCCGGCAGTGCGGCTGCACAGAGCCGCACCATCCCGCATGCACAAAGGGCCACCCGGTGGGCATGTGCCAGCAGGGGCCCAGTCGGGCGCTGTTACGCTTAAACAGCGCGACCGGGCCCCTTCCTGTTCGGCAGCCGGCTGGGAGGAAGTGAGTGCAGCGCGTCACTTCCTCCCACCGGAGATTAGAGCCGCACAGGAGGAGAAAGGAAGGGAGGAGGGGAGTTTCAGAGTGGAACTCCCAACTGCCTCAGCCTGCCACTGGACTCCAGGGAAACCACCCTCCAGAAAAGGTAAGGGTGGTTGGAGGGTGGCTAAATGTATGTTAGTATGTTTGTGTGTGTATGTCAGTATGTGTGTGTCAGTATTTCTGTCTGTGTGTGTCAGTATGTCTGTCTGTGTTTCAGTGTGTCTGTGTGTGTATATCAGTATGCCTGTGTGTGTCAGCATGTCTGTGTGTGTGAGTATGTGTGTGTAAGTATTTCTGTCTGTGTGTGTGTCAGTATGTCTGTCTGTGTTTCAGTGTGTCTGTGTGTGTATATCAGTATGCCTGTGTGTGTCAGCATGTCTGTGTGTGTCAGTATGTGTGTGTCAGTATTTCTGTCTGTGTGTGTGTCAGTATGTCTGTCTGTGTTTCAGTGTGTCTGTGTGTGTATATCAGTATGCCTGTGTGTGTCAGCATGTCTGTGTGTGTGTCAATACTTCTGTCAGTGTGTGTGTGTCAGTATTTCTGTGTGTGTCAGTATGTCTGTCTGTGTGTGTGTCAGTACGTCTGTCTGTGTTTCCGTGTGTCTGTGTGTGTATATCAGTATGCCTGTGTGTGTCAGCATGTCTGTGTGTGTGTCAATACTTCTGTCAGTGTGTGTGTGTCAGTATGTCTGTCAGTGTATGTGTCTGTGTGTGTGTCAGTACATCTGTCAGTGTATGTGTCTGTGTGTGTGTGTATGTCTGTGTGTCAGTATGTCTGTGTGTATGTCAGTATGCCTGTGTGTGTGTCAGTGTGTCTCTGTGTATGTCAGTATGCCTGTGTGTCATATGTCTGTGTGTGTGTGTCAATACGTCTGTCAGTGTATGTGTCTGTATGTGTGTCAGTATATCTGTCAGTGTATGTGTATGTGTCTGTGTGTGTATGTATGTGCGTCTGTGTGTGTCAGTATGTCTGAATGTGTGTCAATATGTCAGTGTATGTGTGTGTATGTATCTGTGAATGTTTTAATATGTCTGTCCGTGTGTGTATGTGTCAATATGTCAGTGTGATTGGGGGTTGGGCGTAATTGGGGGGTTGGTGGATTGAGAGGGCAGAGGGGGCCCAACAAAATTCTTTGCCCAGGGTCCTATTCATATTATAGACGACCCTGGTTAAAGGAACCAAAAGCATTTCACCTACTTCCATCTCTGACGTGGATCAAAGGAGAACCAACTATACGATCAGTATAGAATAGAAGAGTTAGAATACCCAGGTACATTTCACTTACTGGATACATTATTCATTATGGTTGCCCACAGGCCCGGACTGGTCATCGGGCACACCGGGCAAATGCCCGGTGGGCCGCGGTGGCCATGGGCCGAGGCCGGCAGGGGAAGTCCCAGGATCTCCCCTGCCGGTCTATGCAGGGCCGGCACTATCCGAGCGCCGGCCCTGCTGTTTTCAATGAAGGGCCGGTGAGGGATCTCCCTCACCGGCCCCCTTGGAAAGACATGCGGCTGGGGAGGGAGAGGACCCGGCGGAGCTCTATCTTGCAGCTCCGCCGGGTTCCTCTCGCGAGATCCAGCGCGTTGCCATGGCAACGACCAGATCTCGCGAGAGTGAACTCTAGCCCGCAGGCTAGAGTTCACTCACCCACTGGACCACCAGGGATGGTGTCGGAATGCCGGTCCCCCCCTCCCACTCACCAGCATGCCGGTCCCCCCCTCCCACTCACCAGCGTGCCGGTCTCCCCCTCCCAAGCTAAAGGTAAGAAGGGAGGGGGGGACATAATGGCTACTTTTTTTTTATTTTACCCTTCTAACATTCACACCCATCACACACAGCACTCTCACACCCATCACACACAGCACTCTCACACCCATCAGACACAGCACTCTCACACCCATCATACAGCACTCTCACACCCATCACATACAGCACTCTCACACCCATCACACACAGCACTCTCACACCCATCATACACAGCACTCTCACACCCATCACACACAGCACTCTCACACCCATCACACACAGCACTATCACACACAGCACTCTCACACCCATCACACACAGCACTATCACACACAGCACTCTCACACCCATCACACACAGCACTCTCACACCCATCACACACAGCACTCTCACACCCATCACACAGCACTCTCACACACAGAACTCTCACACCCATCATACACAGCACTCTCACACCCACCATACAGCACTCTCACACCCATCACACACAGCACTCTCACACCCATCACACATAGCACCCTTACACACATCACACACAGCACCCTCACACACAGCCCCCACACATCACACACAGCCCGCACACATCACACACAGCAGCCCTCAAACACAGCATCCATCACACACACATACTGCACCCTTCACAGACACCACTGCACCCCTCACACATACACACTGCACCAAACACACACACACACAATACTTCCGAACATATATATATATATATATATATATATATACTACAGCACCCCTCACACACATACTGCACTCCTAAAGACTTTACGTTCCAGACACACACTAGATCCCTTACCCAACTCTGGATCATATACACACACTAGATCGCTTTATACACTCTGAATCCATTATATACACACACTCAGTAGATCTCACACACATTTTGGGTCCTTCAAACACACACTAGATTCCTGTATACACACACACTGCACCACCTACACACACACACTACATTACTAAAATACACACTCTGGATCCCTTGTAAACACCCTAGATTCATTGTAAACAAACACATACTACACCCCTAAACACACACTCTCTACAACCCCTACAAACACTACATCACCTATACACACACACACACACACACATACTGTACACACTATAGCCTGTATGCACACACTTACTACATCCTCTATACACACATTCTCTACAGCCCCTAGCCACATATGCATTACATTACACCACAAACACAACACGACTAAAACCGACCTTATAACACAATACCACACCACAATCAGCTCACTCTACACACACACAATTCCACAAGCAGGCTCCAAACACATGCACAATACTCTTTCCTGGCCCTTTTGTCTCCTGGTATCCATTTATAGAGACACCAGAGACAAATTGCAAGGAAACACAGTGCAAGCATGTTATTAAATTTGCTTGCACTGTGCAGAACAAATACAGGGCTTTTTTTCTCATGCTAGAGCTCTTTAGCAGAGTTCTGCGCATGGTCTGCCCTGGAAGAGCATTGAACCAACATGCTCACTTTGAGAGGGGGCGTGTTTGTCATTGGTGATGACGAAACACACCCTCTCTGCCCCGCCCCCTTCTTAGTGTTCCGCTGTGATAAAAAAATACCTGGGACGAATTTTTCTCCCAGTCCGGCCCTGGTTGCCCATCATGTACGCTGACGTGGAAACATGTCCAAAAGCGACCTTGGCCATACTTTAGCATGTTATGTTTAAAATGATGCTCCAGTGGAATACACTATGTAAAATGTAGAGAAGCTATTCCAGGTTATATAGTTCAAATGACCTATTAGACTAAATGTTATGTGCCTGCTGTTTTTCTTTTACATTTTCAAGAAAATAATGAGATTTCAAATCCTTAGTGGTAGATGTGCAAGTCAATGCCATTTTAATAGAGTGCCCTGGTTTTGTGCTTTAAAACCATTTTAATATTATTATATTCAGTGAACTGTTGGTTAATGTTATTTATGTTGTATTTACTCTTCAATACCATTCTAAGTGAGCTGTATACTTTGAACTCAGTAACTTGAGACACGAAAGTAAAGAAGAGGAAAAAAAAAATAATTGCCAAAAAGAGGGATTTTGGAGAATCGACAAGGAATAGTAAATGCCAGGTCAAAATTTATAAATTCTCCAAGTTAGCTATTTTTATTTTATATTAATATTAATTTATGAATTATTCAAAATATTTGAGTGATTACCCCAGATGTCTTTTCCACTGCTCTCCCTTCTACCATCCTTCTCTAATGCCATAACAGGATTGCCATTAATACAGGGCGGTGCAAGGATTTTTGCCGCCCTAGGCAAAATGAAGATTTGCTGCCCACGCCCCCATGTGACATTACATTGACCCACCCATATGATCTGCCATATGAACTAACGCCAGTGCTGCACTCAGTGTGTGTTTACATTAAAAAGCCTTCAGGGACAGGCTGTAGAAACCAGAACCACTTCATTAAGCTGCAGTGGTTCTGGGGACTATAGTGTCACTTTAATGTGAGATAAATCAGAGATTAGTGTCACTAATAATATACTGGATTGCCTACTTACAACCAGATGAGGATGGTGATGGGCTCTGGCTGCAGTCTGGCTCCACTGGTCTGGTGTAGAACAGGATCTCTGGAGGCTGTTTGTAACTGTGGTCACAAAAATCAATGTTCTGGGAGAACGGGAAGCAGCTCCATTTTTTTTTTGGCCCCTTACACAGCTCAATGTCTGGGTCCCAGGGCCTGACGGTGAGTATGCCTATAAGGCCCACCCATAAGTCCACCTACATGTTCCACACATGTGTTCGCTCACAGGGGGTGAAGTGTGCAGGGGATGTGTTATGTGTTATTGTAGAGAATCTAAAGTGTGTGCTTATGGAATGTAGTGTATTGGGATACCAGTTTGTGTAGGTGATGCAGTGTGTGTGTAGTGGATGCAGTGTGTTTTTTTGTAATGGATAGAAAGCAGTGTGTGTTTGTGTGTAAGGGATGTATTGTGTGTATTGTATTGTCTCTCCCCCCACCCTTAGTGGTCTTTCCTCTTGTCCCCCCCTTTCCATTAATGGTCTCTCCTCTTCCCCCACCCTTAGTGGTCTCTCCTCTCCCCCCCACCCCCACCTCCCTTAGTGGTCTGTCCTCTCCCCCACCCTTAGTGGCCTCTCCTCACCCCCCTCCCATAGTGGTCTCTCCTCCACCCCCCCTCCCTTTTATAGTGATCTCTCCTTACCCACCCACCTCCCCCGCCCCATAGTGGTCTCTCTTCCACCCACCTCTCTTAGTGGTCTCTCCTCTCCCCTCACCCTTAGTGGTCTCTCCTCCAACCCCCCTACCTCCCTTAGTGGTCTCTCCTCACTCCCCCCCCGCCCCATAGTGGTCTCACCTCCACCCACCCTACCTCCCATAGTGGTCTCTCCTCGCCCCCGCTCCCATAGTGGTCTCAGCCAGCTTCTGGCTACATGTATCGTCAGGTATTTTGCCAACAGACCCTTACTGGTAAGGTGGTCAGACCAGGATTCAAACCTTGGTTTCTTAGTTCTAATACAGTGATGTTACTGCTAGTACAACCAGTCAATTGACTTCATTTTGCAAGTTGTAGTGTATATGTAAAGGAGATGTATTATGAGATAGGGGATGTACAGTGTGTGGAGGGGGTGAGATGGTGTTTAAATTTGTTTAATATATGTAATTAAGTGCTTCCCCATAGGGAAGCATTGGGAGACTTGTGTGCATGCAAAGTGCAGTGATGCATCAAACAAATGCTGCTCTATGAAAGTCATTTGACTCGGTTATCGCTGCAGAAGCATGAAAACATTGGCAACATTTTTGCAGTGTTTTCAGCTGCAGGGTTAAAAAGACAGGGGCACTGTGACTGTGCCCAGAATATGTCATTGAGTTGAAGTGGTCTGGGTGCCTATAGAGTCCCTTTAAGATAAGTAGCATGACTAATGATGACTAGTGATTTTAGTTTGTTTTATTTTCTATATGAAGACATTTTATCAACACCAACAGGAGATTTATTTGCATCTTGTAATGGGTTGTATATTGAATAGGTTTCATTTTTTTTTCTGGAACACTACAATACCGTTTATAGTAATAACTTAGCAAGGGAAACCATGATTAGGACATTGTGCATTTAGTTTATTCTTCATACAACCTCCTAAATAATACATTGTTTATCTGGCCTGTAGGATAACACTGGGGTCAGCCTAATACAGTTTCTAACCGAGTTTTACAGAAAGAGCTTGATATTCAGCCTTGAGATTGAAATTCAATTTCTATGGCTTGTGAACAATTCGTTCCGTCATTTGAAACAAGACGAGTTTTTGTTCGGTCAATTTTTTGTACGCTTCACCCTTCTTTTATCTGCACAATAATCTGCAAAGGCTTTGAAAAGTGATAGTTACAACTTTAACACATAAAAGCTCAGCTCTCAAAGCAGCGGCTTTAGGCAAATTAGTCACAGCGATTTTGCCTCCCATATGTCAACATATGAAAGTTTTCTTGGGCTAATAGTAAACCTGATACCGTAACATTTATATTACCTATCACGGACACTGTGCTTAAGGTCTTATTTCCACGTATCATAAATCTGGAAGCATAGGAAATGTCAGAAGAGGACATTTTCCACCTTCCCAGTATCTTGTCTCCATTTTTTTAATTTTGATTTACTTTGCTGAGATTCAAAGTGAAAAACGAAACCCTAAAACATACAAGTTCATCTCATGTTCATTAACCCCTTAAGGAACAAAACAAACACACTGAATCTTACTATATAATTTTAGAAAAAACTAGGGCAACATGAAAAATCCTAATAATTTGTCATGAGCTTCTCAGCAGAACCTTGCTAATCTGTAGGAAGGCAACATTGATGAGTGACTGAAAATGGAAAACTGTTCCTAAATATATAAAGTCAATCTAATTCTAAGATCCATGGGTGTTGCTAAGGGGGGCTTTGAGAACTGAAGTCCCAGATGTTTGTCTCTTCATCCATGAATCTCACCAGGTATTGGATGGTGCAGGAAGCTATTAAGTGTTTTTATTTATGTCTTAAATATTTACTCAAAGCAGGCTCCTGATATAAAAATAAAGACCAGTAGTATAGTGCTCTGTCAAGCTATCTGGAGGGAGTGGTGCCCGACAGATACCTTTTGGGATAAGGTGTTGGGAAGCAGAACTTTGCTGCACACTTCTCAGTTAGACAGGTAGTGTGGAAGGTCACATTTAATACCTGGCTTTGCATTATGTGCTTGTTCCTGATTATTCTTTCAATGAGATCCCAGAGAGCAACAGTAGCACACTGTTCGTAGACAGGGACATAAGTTTAAGAGAATCGTAGACTAGGACATAAGATAGAGAGTCCAGGATATGTTATGAGACCACCACCTCCTGTAAGCTTTGATGGTCAATAATTTGTTTTGGGTTTGAGCCCCAGGTGTTTCTTTTTTAGTCAATCTGATTTTTATTGAAGGCATATGAGTTAGGGTACAGAAAATGAAAACAGGGACAATGTGCATATGGGTTACAGCTTCGAGTTAATACAACAATAATGTGTCACATTTCCAGAGTAGTAGTGCCTCTCTTTTTTCTTTTTTATAGGGGAAAAAGCATGAGTAGGAACATATGCTAAACCGTAGCAAATAAAAGTAGCAATAATGACATAGCCTACGTCTATGCGAGTTAGATATACAAAGAGCTAGGGGGGCCTGATTAGTTAAATCGGCGTGGCTACAATATGTAAGTCTGATGCGCTGTTGTCCTAGACATCCAGAACAGGAAACCAGTCGTTAATACAGTATGGGGGTAAACTAAGGTTATTCAAGCTTAACTACGTGCATACAGTAGTGAGTGTGCTGACATGTTAGCATATTTTACATATAAATGAAGAGTGACAAATTGGTTTTCATACAGCACTAAACAACGTTAGATATCGATTATCTCAGGTGGTATTTGCCTATTAGTGCAGTAGTGTGTATACTTGGGTCACCTAGGGAGCCCAGATTAGCGCCAACAGGCCACAGAGACATTGAGTAGATGATTGACATGCATGTTAACGTTACAATGTGCGCTGGACAAATTAAATGCTTAACTGTGTGGTGGAGACAGTTTGCCATGGTCGGTGACATGTTTTAGAGTTCATAGTTCGTATGGACAGACAGTTAGTTACTGCATTGCGGGCTGGAGTGTAGTCTGCGGGCCGCGGCTTGCTGGGGTCCGAGTTACTTCACCCGACGCCCGTTCTGGCAGCTCTGCATGTGGGACAGGATTGGCGTACGTCGCACAGGTCCCCTTTGGGTGGGATTACCGGCAGCATGTGCAGGTGGGTCTGTGAGGAGTGAAAGTGGCCGTTGCAGGGGGCTTCTCCCTTTCTCCAGGCATCTTGTAGGGTTGGCACCGTGTATCCACAGACTCGGTTGCCTCTCGGGGCCGGGTCTTTCCCGTGATGGGCGCTGTGGAGGGTCCTGGTGGTCATCCGCCGCCAGCGGCGGGCGGCTCTCCTGCGATGTGGTCGGTGGATAGGAGGGAGTCTCCTATTGTTCCCCTGCCTGGGTGGGTGTTCCGCCCGTCGGAGCGCGGCGGCTGATCCCGGGGTCTGCCCGCTCTGCCTTACTGCTTGGGGCTGCCTCACCTCAACGTTGCTTTCAGAGGTTTGATGAGCCATCCGCCTGTCCAGCATTTCCCAGAACCGGGTGAACAGTGCATCCATACGCTCGTGTAGCGGCTGGGCACAGGTATGCTCTGTAGTGTGGTCTGATGTCGCCATTTTAGGAGCGTCCGCTTGAGTAATTGTTTCACGCTGTCGGCTGTCTGCAGACATTGCAGTCAGTGTAGGCTTAAGTTTCACGTTTATGTGGACCAGGATAACCCCCTCTGGACCTGGGGGGGGGGTAGGTGGGCCCGATGCTTCGGGTGTCGCTCGTTTTTGCGGGTCGGGAGAGCGGCCGTCTCTCCCATCCACCATGTGCTGTAGGCCCCAAGTTCTCGGCCCGGATTCCCAGCGTATTTTCAGGCGTGCGAGGTGTCTGTCTGTACCCCTGCTTGCACAGTGTCAGATGCGTTAGTTTGGAGGGTCGATTCGGGTGAGTATTTCTCGTTTTGTCGCTGAAAATCTGGCCCAGGCCCAGGAGCTCACAGAAAGCGTGTCTGCTCGGCTCCCCGGTCAGGCCCCGCCCCCCCCAGGTGTTTCTTAGCCCTAGTAACACCCCTACAAGGATACATTTCTTAAGGGAATTTTCATGAAATCTACATGTTTAAAGCTCGGGCTATAAAGAATTTATCATGAATATTCAGAGTATAACAGTATGCTTAATTGAAGATGTGTTCTTATTATGTTTAGTTGGCTATACAGTTTCTGTTCAGACTCCGCATCTTCAAACCTTAGTAGTATTGCTACGCATATCTAAATAACTACTTCTCTAAATAGATTTTCACATAGAGACAAGCATTCAGAGACCAAGCAGAACACATAATACTGTTTGTCAATGACAGCTACAGTCTTTGCCATCTATGGGAGATCATGTGGTTGACCTTAAAATTAATAATCAAAGCATATTTATCTTGTGTTCAGAAAATATAAAACTATTCATTCAATGATTCATTCATTTAAAAAAAAGAAAAAAAAGGATAATGTGTCAATTTCATACTCCAGTCGGGATTATTTCTATAAGAACCATATTAACCTGGTTACACAACTAGGTGAATCATACCCACACACATGAATAGCTGTCTCATGGAGGATTTGTAGGTTTTACGACCTGATCAAGACATGCAGATAAGTTACAATTTCAAATAAATATTCTGAGATCATCATAAGTATTACTGGAGGTATTTGTTACTATTTTGTCAGCGAGAGTCAAGTAGAGGTATCAGTATGTATGCGTTTGTATAGATGAATTTGTGGAGAAAAAAAATAACTTACCTTTCATGACATGTGAGTACCATGAAGGGATTTTTATGTTATACGAATGCCAAGGAGGTTAATGATTGTTGATGTATATCACTTGGTTGCCCTGTCATATTTGTGTAGTGGAGGAGAAAGACAGGAGATGAAAGTGATATGGGTGGTGTGAATATGACTAATGTATGATTATGTTTTATTTTAAAACAATATGATTATTTGGGGTCATTATTTTTTTAACTATGTTCTTTTTCTAAACACTGTTGCATTTCACAACAATAAATTAATTTGCCAGTTGGATTCTACAAAACGATAAGAAAAAATTTGCATTTTGTAAGGTAACTTAGACCTTCATTTAATAACCATTCCAAACGATTCAATAGTCTTAAAAAAACGTTCTAAATGATTTAGCTACAGAAATTTCCAAAGACTTGAATGGTGACTCCCATAGATAAATCACTTGGAAAGTGTATCTACATAGTATTGAATAATTTGATAAGCTTATTACATCAAGGCCTTAGTCCTCAACCATTAAAACTAAAAAGCTTCTCCAAACTGCCAGAATACAATAAAGAGCGCTTTGGATGGCACATTAAGTCAACTGGTGTAATTTATCATGGATCGTTGGGAGAACAGACAGAGCTATTCAGAAATAATTTGGTGACCTCTTCATTCAAATCAAAATCTGATCATGTGCTCACAGTAATAAAAATGACTTTTCTTTTAAGTGGTAAGACGTTTTATACAACCGAGATATTTCTGATATCCAACAAATCGTCAATTCTGGAAAGAACACAGCGCGGAGAACCACAAATGAAGTAAGAATTACAATATTGCCACAGGCACCTGTAATGCTGTAATCAGAATACTGACATGGTTTTCCATTCTTGCCTACATGAGAAATGGTATTAATGTTGCCTGTGGCCATATGTATGCCTTCTTAGACCTGCTCTATATAAATGAAACATTTCAATATTACAAATAGAAAGGTGTTAATAAAAAGTTCATTAGGGCAATTACATGCTTAAGGGGTTTTATTTACTAAAGTTCACATTGGATTGTGAATTGGATATGCTACACATCTCTATTGATTGCAATAATGTGAATAGAACAATAATACTGTGCCAATATAACAACAAGCAATATATGAGAAAATACAGAAAGCATAACTAAAGACACGTCAGACAACTCATATGGCACAGCATAATGTAAAAAAAATCATCTTCTACTTTATAATGTCAGGTGCATGGCTTTTTATAAAAGTATCTTGCACCGTAAGTACATGTCTTTATTTCCCCCCAATCAACGAGCGACTTAATGGCTTATAGATTCCAATGCAACAAGCATCATTTCAGCAAGGTGTGGTCCTCCTTGGACTTGCAATCTCACCAGATATCCACAGTCATAGCTCCTACGCACGTGAGTTCCCCACCCCCAGGTCACTTCTCCGCATGACCTTTGCCCCTTCTATCCAATCTCCAGCTGTAGCATAATTTATAACAAGGTGACTCACATTTGTGTTTTAGTATTTTGTCAGTATTGATGTCTATGTTTCTACCGATGTGATAAACTGTACTTGTATATGGAATGTTCACCACTGTCTGTGTTTTAATGTCCACAAAAATGCAATTAAAAGTATACATTAAAAAAAAGAGAGACAAATAGGGTTATTCATTAAAGTGAGAATGGCAGAGAATTTAAAAGTAATTAAAATTGAATTTCAAGTTAAAGGCTAATGTGTATTAACACTACTCAAATTCCATACTTTTCAGAATGTAGGACCCAGTTTTTTAACCAACATGTTAAGTGCATATGGTATGAAGCAGGGAGGAGAAAAAAACTGAAATAAAACCAATACTAATAATAATATTAATTTTAAAAAAATAACACTGTTACTTTCTTAGCCCCCACAATACAGCCTCTAACCCACCTCAAAAAATTCACATATACAATACATCCCATACAGATACAATCTGCATCTCCCTGCACAATGCAGCCCCTGAATATATAGACCCTCCCTTCCATACACACTTCCCCTACATACACACTCTGCAGCTCCCTACACACACTATGCATTGTCCCTATACACATACGCACAGACACACATACACTTTCTTACCTAGACACACACATCACCCCTACAAAAAACGTACTATATTCCGTACATACCTACACATAGACTAGACTTGTTCGGTCAGTTCAGTGGCGGATCTGGGGGGGGGGAAGGACAACAGGGCAATTCCCCCCCCGCCGCCCTAGAGCAGAAGCAGGGCTGGTGCTATCCTAGCTTCTCCCCCCACATATACAGTGCACCCCCATATACACAGTGATCCCCAGCACAAACACTGCACCCCCATATACACATTTCCCCAACTGCACTCCCATACACACTGCCCCCACTACACCCTCATACACACACTGGCCCCATACACACAGTGCTCCCACTGCACTCCATATATACACACTGCACTCCCATGCACACACTACACCCCTTACAAAAACACACACTGCCCATCCTACACACAGTGCTCCGACTGCACCCCCATAGTCACACTGTCCCACATACACACACTGCACCCCTCAGACACACTGCACCCCTAATACACGCACTGCCTCCCACACACACACACACTGCACCCCTCACACACACTGCCTCCCATACACACATACTGTACCCCTCACACACACACACACACACACACACACGTACGCACACACTGCCTACTCACACATTAGTAAAGGCCCTATCCCCATACTACAGCCCCAATCCTGGCAGACCCCAGGTAAATTGTCAAACTGTTCTTAAACGGTTTGACTAATTACTCTGGGAGGGCGCCACGGCACTCCTGGCACCATAACTACTACAGAGAGCTGTAGTAGTTATTGTGCCTGGAATGTTTCTTTAAATAATCTGTGAGTGGCCCTCCACAGATAAGGCTCTGGATCCACCACTGAGTCCGTTTGAAATTAAATGCAATTTATCTAAATTTTGGATAACTGGCAGGTCTTCTGAATTCTGTAACTCTGAAGCTACACCAACTTATTCCACAGTGCTTTACAACATTATAAACGGGGCAAATTCAACAATAAATGAGACAGTAACAAAATGTTACAGGAACAATAGGTTGCTAAGGACCCTGCTCAAAATTAAAACTATTACATGTGATCAATCTTGAAATACGATTGACCATAGTTTTTTCATAATTTTTGTAAAGAGAGAATGCTTGATTACAGCATTCTATGTGCTTTCATATGGAAATATAGCAATATGAGGAGGCTAAAAATACGCTGAATATATTAGAAAATCATGAGTAATTAAGCTCAGTATACCATTATATTATATAAATACACTTCCCTACAGCCTACTTTTTATATACATGGATGCATGTAGCTTAAAGCTTGGCTCACTTTCTCTGTTTTTGGCTTCGAGAGCCTAAGGATTATTATTATTATTATTATTATTATTATTATTATTGGTATTTATATAGTGCCAGATTATTCTGCAGCGTTTTACGATAAAAGGGAAACTTACCAAATGAGACAATAACAAAATGTAACAGGAACGATGGGTTGTTGAGGACCCTGCTCAAACGAGCTTACAGTCTAGAGGAGGTGGGGTATAAAAACACAATAGGAAGAATCTGTTCAAAATCTCTGGATTGAAGGTTTATTTCCTGGCGGTATCAATTCAGTTTTTCATCCTTCCAGAGTAAATCAAGTTTTGTAGTGCAACACATCTTAACCAGGTATAGTGCAACTACAAAGATTTCGACTGAAGTTGACACTTATATAAAGAGCACGTTGCCTTGAAAAGACTTCTCATTGAGCTGCACTGGGAAATTTGGGATTGGACAGCCACAGAAAGTCTGGGCTGGGTTAGAAGGGCGGGGTTAGCAAAGGCTTTGCAAGGCTTTCTTTAGGTATACCCCAATTGAAAAAACACATAACTAAATGCATTCATGTTTTCATTAGGGCTATATCTACTAAACAGTGAATTGCTATTTTGTATTTGGGCAGAGGAGTGTCCCTTTAATAAATCTTTGACAATGTTCTGCTGTACTTTATTCCTTGGTTGAGGAAGTGGCCTTGGTTGGGGCCTTGGGGGTGGTACATGCAACAGTATATATCAATCTGGGTTAATGTATTTAGCTCTGCTATAAAGGGTCGCATAACACAAAACCTTATCCAAGCACTGGCATTGCACTCACATACAGATATTATTCAAATTTACTTATTTACTTTTCTACCTATTGCCTACTACTTGTCTGACTCTGCAAATTGTGCTATAGTATCTAATATTTACATTAAAGGATGAATAAGTGAATAAATCGAAAATAAATTGGGCACATTTACATAATTGTATTTTTAAGCAGTCCTTAATCAGTAACACTGTTGCCTTCGGTTTATGTTTTAGCTATGCATTCTATATTTCAAATAAAAGTTAGACTGAAAAGAACTGAATGGGACCAACTGCACTTTTTATGCAAAAGTAGCATTTTTTTTAAAGCACAAATAATTTATTCCATACTACCTATGACCCAGTTTTCTACACAAAATGCAAATATTAGCATTTATCTATATTACATTCGTAGTTTGCCTTTTCACATCAACACCATACTGGTGCAAGTGGTTTTGTGCTCCAATGGCAAGTGCGTGCTCTGTATGTACTTTTTACGATTACATAATGGGATACATCAGAGCAGGGGTGCCAAAAGCTAAATCCCCAGATGTTTTAATTACATTAATTACAGCTTCCATAATGTGGGTAGAAAAGCATTCTAAAGTCATGCAAAGCATCATGGGAGTTGTAGATCTACCTTTTGGACACTGTTGCATTAGAGTCAAATGCATATTTTGCACATAGGTTCGTATATGTCTTTGATAACCTATAAAACAGTTATTTTTCCATTTTAAAACAGATCTGTCATCTGTGGAAAAGTAATGATTGCAATCTTAAACAAAATGTCTAGAGGCACATGAGATGATATTACATCCGTTCATTTGGTCACTAGAGGGTAGTTTGTTGTCTTGTGGTTACAAGTTTTAGTATAAAACCCACACTTAAAGGGCACATATTTTGTGCTGGGAAAATACATGTAAATTCTTTCTCAAGCTCCCAGAACAATAAATTAAAATTGAGAAAGTAAGATTTTTAGAAGTGTGTGACAGGTCAAATTGCCTTAAACAATAACTTCTGAGATGACATGCTCCGAAGTGTCAGGTGAGGACACACATAAAAATAGAGATTTCCTGTAGGAGGCAATTGGCCTATCATATGCAATAGTCCTACCTACGTGGACTTTGTTATACCTCTCCCAAGCCATTCCCTCCTACCTCAGTGAGGAATAGCTGGATATAGCTAAGCTGAGTTGATTTTAGATAACACTAACGTAGCAGTAAAACAGATGGTGATGGTATCAGCTCCCACTGGCTAGCGGAATCTGCATATCTTTTCTTTTTCTTTTATCTCTAAGTCATCCCATAATGATGAACAACTGCACGACAAAGTGTTTTGTGTGCTTTCAAGAAAGCTTGATCGCTTGGCTTTCAGGAGCGGAATTTACAATGTTGCTGCTGAAATGCAAATTTAAACGTTGACCATCTTTTTTTTTTTTTAGAAGTAATAAGGTGGTACTGTATTAGAAACAGAATATGAAAATGGCACCATTTAGAAAATATTGCTAATGAAAATCCTGCATGAGAGTGATAGGAGTTATAGATCACTGCATTCTGAAGACAGGTACCACATAACCCTAAGTACGAATAAACCCTAATTTTATGTCCTTTGGAAAACGTAAACAGTAAAGACCCACTGATCCTGCTGTACTCCTTGTGCTGTACTGATGATCATCATTATAAAGCGCGTTACAATGCACTCGTTTTTTCAAAGTGGAGACAGTGTAACTTTGTGACAATGATAGTTGTGTTTATGTGAATCACGATAAGGTCATTAAATTGGTAACACCAGTTCTAAAGAGGACGCAGTGAGTAGCTTCTTTTTGTTCATACAAATTTTCTTTCAACCAAAGTAGAGCTGCAGGATACAAAATTGGGTCACGGTGCATCACTAACAAGAAGTCTGGGGATTGCATTTGATTTTATATAATATGTGTCAAAATGCAACATGGTAGAGACTTTACACAGATACAGGAATTACTGCATAAATGGTTCAGGATACGGGTTTGGGAATTCCAGAATTACTCACCAGCAATCCAAAGAAATTACTAACTTTAAATTCACTTTAAATTACTGATAATTCACACGTTATCGAATAACCCTGTGTGTCAACTGGACACAATCGGCATATTGCTTATTGATCTGTGACTGCATTTTGTTTTAGTTTTTTTTAAAAGACTTTAATTACATAGATCATTTTCTTAAGTGATACTTGACCACTGGCCCACTGGCCTTTTGTAAGAGCTGCCATTTTCTTATTCTGCTTGCTTAGTCTCCGCTGTTTCCAGCAGGATGATATAATTAGACATTTGTTCTACATTGTTATTCATTCTTAGCGAAGACACAGATGCTTGGTTTATTTTCATTTTTTTTATTTATTTTTTTTATTTAAATCAATATTTTCTTTAATTTGCTCACAAAATTGTGCCAAAAGAATTAATTTATATATTTTACAAAACCATAACAAAAGTTATGAATAAAGAATAGCTATGGATAGACATATGTAGAATGATCAATTAACATCACATGAGCTAGTGAAATTGGTTAGTATAATTATGCCACGCTGTGTGATCCTACAAAAATAAACACAAAACCACACTAAGTCTTCAGTGAATAATATTCTACCATTCTACTTCCCTAATACTATCCTTACCTTTTGTGCCACTTTACCCCACTCCCTCCAGCATGTAAGCTCATTGAGCAGGGCCCTCAACCCCTCTATTTCTGTGTGTCCAATTTGTCTGGTTACAATTACATGTTTGTTCGTCCACCCACTGTAAAGCGCTGCAGAATTTATTGGTGCTTTATGAATAATGATAATAATAATAATAATGTGTTAAGAAGGGGCATTATTCTGTTAAATGGGCATAGACAGCCAATAAGAAGGATGTTGCAGTGGGTAAACACTCCTCCAACAAGACCATCATGCAGCAATCAACTGGCACAACCCATGCTTACAGTGAAAAACTATACCTATTCCAGGACTGAGCATCATTCAATTTCCAATACTGCCAGTCAAATATCTACCAGTTACAGTCAGAGTTAGTGCTGTCTACATCTGCATTCCACGCATTCCTTCTCACTCACAGCAGTCAATAGAACAAAAGAAATTGCAGGTTGTAAAGGAGCATAACTGGAAGCTGAGAGTGGAGTTTGGCCCTTTGAGAGAGAGCAAGAGACACATTTGTGAAATAGAAGTTACTCTGGGAGGCCATAAGAATTTCTGAAGAGATAGGTTTTGAGGGACTTCTGAAACGATTAAAAACTAGGGGAGAGTCTGACGGAGGTAGGCAGGCTGTTCCAAAGGAAAGGAGCCTCCTTGAGAAGTCCTGCAAGCATGAGTGAGCAGCAAGGGTGCGAGCAGCGGAAAGAGAAGTTCTCCAACAGACAGGATAAACCGGGAAGGGGTGTTACTATGAATCAGTAAAGACATGTAACAGGGGCTAGTGTAGTTTAAAGCTTTATAGGTAAGGGTTAGTGTTTTGAATTGACATCTATAGGATACAGTGTAAGGATCAACAGAGGGGTGACGTGTGAGAGGAGCGACAGGAGAGAAAAATCAGCAGCATTTATTACAGACTGTAGGAAGGTAGTATAGCTTCTGGGAAGACTAATTAGGAGTCGGAGAGAATCAATGCAATAGATTAATAAAGCATGAATAATATCCTTAGCAGCATCTTGTGTAAGAAAGGGGTGGACACGGGCAATGTTTTTAAGGTGGAAATGAAAAGGTAGAAAAAGGGAGCAAAGATATGGCACGGTAGTTAAAAGGGGAAGACGGGTCAAGAGATTGCTTTTTTTAAGACTGGTACGTCAGTAGTATGTTTAAGAGAAGCGGGGACAATGTCAGGGTAAAGAGAGCGGTTTAAGATATACTTTAACAATGGCACAAGACATTACTCACACTCACTGTGACACTGAGACACTTGGTTAAATACAAAGAGAATCAAGAAAACTATTTTAAAAAAGATTTTTATTTGTCTTCTCATTTTGTGTGTATATATATATATATATATATACACACTGCGTCAAAAGAAAGTCCTATATATTTTTTTTTGTTAAGATAAACAAAAAAACTATATAAAATATAAAGATGGAGAAAATAGCAGCTCCAAAAAACACACTGAAAAACAAGAAGCCTGTTCTAATGTTATGGTTATAAATAGCAGTGGGCTTTAAATGATTAGTGTGAACCACTAGGATGGTTTTAGCTACAAAAGGGGAAAAATTGGAAATCGGGCACAGCTCAGCTCAGATGCAAAATGAGTGCTTCACATATAAATTGGTAAAATCCTTTGTTTTACATTGAAAGCATATGGTGATAGCTTTGGGTTATATGCAGGATACATTAGTCATGAAAAAGCCAAACATGATCTATTGTGAGGTTTTGAACTAATTTTGCACATCCCTGATTTAGGATATAGGAATCCAAGAATTAGGCTCTGTAACGTACAGGAAGTACGGCTGAAAGTCTGAATTAAAATGATAGCACTGGACTTCACAGATAAATTCACTACAATTTCAAGCTAAGTAGCTTTGTCCTTGTTATACACTGGTGTGGTGTAAAGGGATAATTTGTTGTACAGATAAATTCGCTGTCTGCCTTATGACTTCAGACTTGAAATTCCAGAAAATCATAAAGAGATAGAAATAATGCTTTATGGAATTTAATTGAAAAATCTCCTAAATAATGTTTAAATAATATTCCTTGCCTCTAAATTTAAACTATACAATGTATAGGTTTCTGTTTATTCTTTTTAATGATAAATTCATTTTCCCATTTGCACCCTTCCCTATCTGTGCAGATTCTCATTTTCACTAGAATAGGTCGAACATCACATATATCTCTTCTTTGCTAACTGCTGTCTTATACTCTCTATGGTTGCGTAAGCTGTCTTATACTTTCTATGAGACACTTGATACATTTACCATACACATTTAATGCTGAGCACTCTCATGGATCAGTCCTGGGATAATTTCAACCACTTCCCTTCAACCCATGTCAATACACTGTAAATATAATTTTGTTGTACAATGCAGGACACAGTTTATGCAAAATGTGCTGTATAATACAAATGCCTGGTTTTAGCCAAGCACCTGTATTGTCTGTGAAGGGGTATAGTATACTTTATTATATGATCTAAATATTATTTTAACATTGTGATGTGGTATTTGTGTTTATGACCCCAGAAAAAAGTTCTTGATAGACCAAAATTAGGATATGGTTTCTATTTCTAGAATGCGTTGACTAGACTGGCAAATTAGCTTCTAAATTCCAATCAATTCCTATAGACTGTAAGCTCGTTTGAGCAGGGTCCTCTTCAACCTATCATTCCTGTAAGTTTTCTTGTAATTGTCCTATTCACAGTTAAATCCCCCTCTCATAATATTGTAAAGCGCTACGGAATCTGTTGGCGCTATATAAATGGAAATTAAAATAATTATAATAATAATAATATAGTAGTGTTTTCCCCTTGTATCCAGTAAAACACATGATCTTAACAGAGAGTTAGTAAAGTAGTTATAAATATCTGTCATCTGGAGCAACAATAAAGAGATTAGATCTCTGAACATTGGCTTGGAATGTTGCCTGGACCACCATGAACAGTGTGTTCAGACGATGCTATAACCAATACCTCAACTAGAGGTGGAAGTACAGAAAGAGAAAAGAACTGATATAAAGCGCTAAAATGGGGGATGAGGAAAGAGAAAACGTGGAAAAATCTTTCCCAACCACCTTAGTTTTATATGGTTGAACAATGTATATTTTAGGCTGCTAAACATCTGTGTTTTACCCACACATCAAACCCATAGATATCAAATGCAAAAAATACTTATATTGGTGGAGCGCCTTTTTAGAAAGACCTTGATAGTCTTGGAGTCACTCTGGCTCAGATTCACATATAAATAAACAGATAAGGAAAATAAAATAGTGAAGTACTGTTTAGGAGATTAGATAAAAAGGGATAAACAAGTATATGTATTACATATATATATATATATAGACAATAAATACTATCCAAAGCTGCAATAACCACAAAGAGTATGCAGCAAGAAACCATTTAAATGTAAAATGCAATATAACAGTAACGATGTAAATAGCCTCTTACAAGAAAAAGGTAGTGAGTATATGCAGTATGAACCTGCAAGTCACACACGCCTTTTGTTCCCACTGGAACACTCAGTGTTGAGTTCAGCCGGTATGGTGCTCTCAAACCCTCCACGGATTGATGTAAAATGAGCTCTTCTACGTGCCGGTCAAATGCCGCAGGCTTTTCCTCGATCTTTGCTATATGAGGTAAAGAAGACAATTTTTTGAGTGTTCCAATAAACTCCGTCCACTGGAATTGCGTCACCACGTAGCTTATGTTGCTACGTCACTGCGTCTACGCGTTTCGCCTATTGGCTTCCTCAGGACGTCCTGAGGAAGCCAATAGGTGAAACGTGTAAACGTGGAGGGTTTGAAAGCACCATAACGGCTGAACGCAGCACTAACTGTTTCTTGCTGCATACTCTTTGTGGTTATTGCAGCTTTGGATAGTATTTATTGTCTATATATATGTAATACATATATTTGTTTATCCCTTTTTATCCAATCTCCTAAACCATACTTCACTATTATATTTTTCTTATCTGTTTATTTATATGTGAATCTGAGCCAGAGTGACTCCAAGACTATCAAAGACCACCTTTTACTGTGCTTAATAATATTTAAATATTACAATTTTCAGGTATAATTCTATTATGGCAAAGGTGGACTGGCAAAAAAAAAAACGGAAGAAAAACGCATTAAAATTGAAAGAAGATCATTTATGCCCACTAAAACTAACAATGAACATTATCAGACATTGGTTTTTACAGAAAGAATGTGAACACATTCTCTGAATTTTCCATATAGTTATAGAACAGTCCATCTGTCTAAAAAAAAATTCTAAACTTGGCGTGTTGTGGATAAAATTAAGGTATTACTTTCTGCTTATATTTCAGCTATTTGACTTTTGTGTATCCATGGCTTGAACTTTATTTCAGCTACACACTTATTCTTAAATTAAATCCGATCCAGTGGCTGACTAGGCTGCAGCAAAATATGTGCCTAGAGGAAAGAAACTGTCTGAAGTCTACAATGAAGGGATGTCAAAGAAGATATAGAAGATATGGGAAACACCGGAAAAGTTCACAGCCTAGTGAAAGTCTAAACGTGCCGAAGAAATTTGACCTCCGTCACCAGCTCTCAAATCAACAACTAAACAGATGTGCATGGAGCTGTAAGAGAAGCAATTAAATAGTTTTCTTTCCCAGCTAGAAACATTTGTAAACCTTTACGTAGAGAATCAGAGTATTTCTGATCAATAGCCTATATAGTTACACTATATTATCGTAGCTGCAGAGTTTGCGCAGCAATATAACGGTAAATATAACAGCAAACAATGGAACCAACAGTCACCCTGTAAAAAAAACATTCATTCTGCTTAGAAATTAACTCTTTCAGTGCCTCAATGGAGAGCAACTCATTGTGGTTTGACAGAAAATGGAGAACCTTGCACCATAGCCACTACACATATAGATTCCTTGCACCATAGCCACTACACATATGAGTAAAGGTTGTGATGCACAAAGTGCTGTTTTAGATGTACATTTCAAGGTTTCTATAACGTGAATTCTGACTCTTCAACAATATTTCGAAATTAGTGAGGCTAAAAATATTGTTTTAGGATGCATATTTATTCCATAAAAACGCAGGCACCTAGGTTGACCTTCCAATGTTTAGCAAACTACATCTCCCAAAAGCATTTCCCAGCAAGGGGTTTGCAGTTGCTGAATGGCTGGATTTTTACTACAACCCTCTAGTGCAGGCTTCCCCAAACTCCGGCCCTCCAGATGTTGCTGAACTACAACTCCCATGATTCTATAAAAAAAATAGGCTGAGAATCATGAGAGTTGTAGTTCAGCAACATCTGGAAGCCGGAGTTTGGAGAAGCCTGCTAGTGCGTCATATCATTTGGAAACATTTAATGATAAGACTGATAAAATATAATCTAACAACTGTTACTGTAAGTCTCGTAAAGTGGGGATAACGGAATTTTTTTTACAAAACACTATTAATGCCAAACTTGCCCTTACAAAGACTGAGATCAATGTGCATTTAAAGTAATTACTTGTTAATTGTTCTTAATTAATTTACTTGTGATGCTTTAGCTGCACAACACTCTTAATCCCAGTTTATTTTGGATGAAACAAAAATAGATCATACAATAGATTTTTTTTTTCATTCTTTGACTACAGTATATTACTTTATTTAGATACTTATATATTTTTAAACTTTTCTTTACTTAAATTGTGTTACTCATTGTATTGACATATAAAAATAAGTGGAATTAAAACACAGAAGTAAATGATAACAAACAGAACATCACTTTCGTATGTGTTTTATCAGCAATTCTAGGGGAGTTATATAAATTGGGTGAAGATTTCTCTATCCTTCCACTTACTTTGTATTTCTCCCCAAGATTTATTTGTCTACCCACCAGTCTATTTCATTACCGCTGTGCTTATTGTTCTGATTGTTTTTCCCCAATATCTCATTATACACCCCCATTATAATCTCTTCCCCTGCTGATTTCCCCAAAGTCTATCCAACCAATTTGTTTTATTCCATATTCTAAGTGCCAGATCTCTACAATACCTCTTAATGCTTCGAGTGTCTATGTGTCCCCAAAATATCATCATCCATTCCATTGTTTACCTCTCCCCCACCTGTCTGTCCATTCCACAACCCCAATAAAGCACTATCCACAGAGTATGGCAGAGCATTGCAAAATGAAGTGATATCCTTCCTTTTTCAATGTCCCCAGACCACCACATTGCCTCCACCTTGCTTGACAAATAGTGTCAAGCACAGCTCCAACATCTTTTTATTAGGTCTATATCTCATGTCATTTTTTTTTAAATTCATTTATTCACTTTTGAAGAGCAATAACAATATCACAGACAGGAAAAAAACATGTCATCATAAACATAAAAGAAGTATCAACAAAATTATCAAGATTGCTTCACAATTTGTAAATTGTATGTAATGCTCAACCAACTATAGAATGCGAGACTTAAAACTGAACTAATTTAGAATTGATAGTAAAAGTAGAATTAGCAGGCTGTATTAACCACTTGGATGCACTGTACTGATAATAGGTGTCTTTATCCAAGGATAAAAATTCTTAGAACTTAACATTAAGTGATAGTCTGAAAAAAAAAGATGGGGTCAGCATGCTATAAATAAAAAAGCCATCAGTCTATTTCGATACTGGGTAGGGATATGAAAAACGTGCAAATTTCCTGTAGGAAACTGAGATAGAAGTTACTCCAGCCCAAGGTTGAAAGAAGGCCCTTCACTATGTCAATGTGGACCTGGCATTGCAGTATGCCCAAGTCCTTCCCCCCAAGGAAGCTTCACAACGACCGAATATGAAGGCCAAAGAATCTCCATCGTCCCTCCTATTGACCCTTCATAGAAGCAGGTGGTGGATTATTGGCCATAAGTGGCTTTCAGCCCAGGTAGGCTCCAAGTGAGAGCTGAGTTATCAGCTAACTGTGTCTGGTTTTGACGGTCAGTTAACATATTCTCAAAATTCTTGCATTGATGATCAAGTTTAGGCAGAACTTCCTTAGAATGTGTGTCATGCTCTGTTGTTCTGAGCCACGTGGTGATTCTATAGAAAGTGCTGATCATCGTTCTGGCATCCCATTAGTAGACTCCATTGTGGGGACCGGGATAACTCCCACTGGTCCAAAGGGGGGGAGAGGGGGGACAGGATGCCTGGCAGCCAATATGTAGCGATGAGTCCAGTATAGCTGCAATGTAAGGAAGCGACTCCTTCCCCAACACCAACTCCACACTAGGCTCTCTCGTTAAAGCTACAGTCTTCGTGCCAGCAAATCAAATTACTGCTCAATTCACTTCAAATCCACCTATTACTCCTTGCTATGTCTGGGTTTGACTCTAGAAGTTGAAATTTAAACTGAGTAGTGCCTACAATTAGTAAAATAGGTTCCATGCGTCTAATCGAGAAGGCCACCAGACCCTCTTCCACAGGAGTTCTTTTTAATGATCTAAATACCTCAATCTTAGATTTCTGTCCATGACACTTTTTTTCCCGACCTTCCTCTGTCCAGTGTCTGTATTCTTTTGCCCATCTCAATCTTTTATAGGTCAATCTGAGATATTGTTTTTTCTTTGCAACTCTTGAAAGGTCAGCATTGCAAAGTTACCTCTTCTCTGTTGATATTGAGACTGTTGTTTTTAATGAATGCTATTTAATGAAGTTGCCAGTTGAGGACCTGTGAGGGGTCTGTATCTCAAACTAGAAACTCCAATGTACTTCTCCTCTTGCTCCGTTGTGCACCTGGACCACCCACTTCTCTTTCTATTCTAATGAGAGCAAGTTTGCTCTGTTCGTTGTAGGGAGTAGCACACATCGTTGCACTAGATCTTCAGTTTCTTGGCAATATCTCACAATGAATAGCCTATATTTCTTAGAACAAGAATAGATTGATGACTTTCAGAAGAAAGTTTTTGTTTCTGGCTATTTTGAGTCTGTACTGTAATCAAATCCACAAATGATAATGCTTAACTAGTATAAGGAGGGCTAGTTTTTTTGCTTCTTTAATCAGTACAACAGTTTAATTCTGTGCTGACTTAATTTCAAAAGTGCTTGTTAAAATCAATTAACTTTTTAAATGGTAAATTTGGAGTTGCTGAGTATGGGTCTCTGTAACTATCTATGTATGTAGAGTTTCCATTCAAAATCATCTGTTTCCAACTACATTAGTAATTTACAACATTAACAATGTCTTCCCTGTGTGTCTGATACATTTTATGTCATTTTACAAAATAAATCTGCTTTTCTTTTAACCCCTTAAGGACACGTGACGGAAATATTCCGTCATAATTCTGTTTTATTCCAGAAGGTGTGTCCTTAAGGGGCTTAAAATAGGGATATTTCTAAAGGACTACACATTTCTTTTCTTTTTTTATATTCTTTATTTTTACAGTGCATATATAAGACTTACAAGAGTAAAAAGAAATCACAGCGTGATCAATGTAGAGAATGGTGGATATGTGTATGATGTCTAAAACAATGCACCTTTTTTCTTTTTTAGTAGTAGTAAAACAAACAGCATGACCAATCTATAGGTGAATGGCAGGGCATAGATTAAAATGATGTGTTACAACAGGTGTCTGATGAAGAGCAATATAAGTAACATGAGCATGCTCAGTATAGGTAGCATCTTGTACCATAATCGGCAGCCGAGTCAAAATAGTGAACCCAAATTTAAAATAAAAGGGTTAAAAAGATCAGGCAAGGGGGGCGGAGCCAGCGCCCAAGCGGGACAGTCGCAGCTCACAACAGCTCTGACTCCAGGACCCGTTAAAACCCGTGTTTTAGCGCAAAAAACTAATTTCGGGACCAGATAATCGGACCCCCAGATCCCTTAAGTTATGGGGAAAAAGGCAAAGAAAAGCCGGGCTGATCCTACCTCCGGATCCCAAGATATAGGCAATTTTCTACGCCCGACTCCACGAAAAGAGCCCGCCAAGATGGCGCCGAGCGAGGCCTACGCCACGCACTCCTCGGATGAAGAGAGCCTGTCCGACTCTGCTTACACTCCTGGCAGGGCAATACTCAAAGCCCCACAAGCGCACGAGCTCGGAGACGCAGCCCCTGCCACCAAAGCAGACATTAAGGCCCTGATACTCAACATCAAAGCAATGTTCGACGCCGACATGGCGCAAGTACGCAGTGAGATTTCAGCGATATCGGGCCGTGTGACAACGGCTGAGGAGTCTCTCAAGAGCACCAAGGTGGCACAATCGGCCACGGATGCAACGCTGAGGTCCCTCCAAAAACAGTGTGCGACGCTGACGGCCCAAATAGCCGGCATGGAGGACAAGGCGAAGGCCAGAAACCTGCGCATCAGAGGGGTGCCCGAATCGATCACAAATATGGAATTGCCGCACTATTGCAGAAGGCTCGTGGCTACGCTGTTAGTCCCAAAGCAAGCCAAACAAGTGGGACTGGACTCCTGCTTCCGACTACCTAAAGCAGCCAAAGCTCCGGAAGAAGCTCCAAGGGACGTGCTGATCAAATTCATCAGAGACTCAGATCGAGGGGCCCTGATGGGCGCCGCCAAGGGTTCCCCAACAGTGACCTTTGAGGGAGATACCCTAACGCTCTATAAAGACCTCTCCAGGCAGACCCTCACATGGCGCAGATCCCTCCGACAGGTTACTACTCTGCTCCGAGAGAATTCCATTCCGTATAAATGGGGGCTTAACCGCCTCATAACAGAGCAGGCCGGCAAGACAACTTACCTCTCCCATATCTCCGAGGCGTCCAGCTTCCTCCGACCACTAGGACTTGGGCTGCCCACGGCGTCAGCGAGTGCCCGGCCGCTGTGGAATGTAGAGGACATAACCCCGTTTGCGCCCAGAGAACCGACACCGAAGGCAGCAAGCTCCCTGACCTGAGCTCAAAGTCCTACGGACTTGATACCCATTTTGACCCCAACGGGTCGACAATGCAGGACGGTGACCTGGACTCTATACACAAGCTCAAGCACCAATGATACAAATGCGGCTTTGTTTTGTTTTGTTTTGTTCTACATATGCTCTGTTTTAACTTCTGTTCGTTTTTAAACACATGATTAGCTGTAGTATGCACTGTGTCTTTCAAAAGTAGCGCTACAATTTAAGAGTTAATCGTCAGTTTTAAATTAAACTCCATGCTAACTGGCTCCGTAAGCAGACAGCTAGGGATGCTGTTTAAGTTGAATCTTTCCCCCCTCCTTTTACCTGGTTGATAGGCGGCCTATGGCCATATATCTGCGAGTATTAAACTTTAAATATAAGAGCCCTTGTAGGTATCCAGACTCCCCCCCCCCCCCAGCCGACTACACGCACCCTCCTACCAACCGGCACCAAGGCTATACTTCAGGCAAGAGGTGTATCAGACCGTATAAATAAAAAACGGGTAGATTAGCAAAGTGTGATGGTTGCCATAGAATTTTATTAATCTGTTGTATAATGTGAAAAACGTACTGCACTTGATGTAAAGCAATTTTATATTCTGCATACCCATGAAAAATAAAGAATTTAAAAAAAAAAAAAAAAAAAGATCAGGCAATACAACAGGGTAACTTAGGATAAAACGTGAGGCAGTGACTCCACATTTTTAAACAGTTGTATATATGCAAAATTATTATATAATGTGTTATTGAATAAAAGATAGTTTATTGTATCATAAATTCACTGAATTATTGCAAGTACAAAAAAGCTAAAATACTTAAACAATCACTGAAGACACCTAGACCATTTGATATCTATGAAGTAGTCTGGGCGCAGTGGTCGTTTAGTTTTAACTCTGCAATATAAAATATGACCATTTTTTAGATATTCCAACGCTTACATTGCAGGATTAAATACGTCATTAGTGGCTATCTTCCAGATACGATTCTCACAGCTAACCTTAATTTCACTGGGGGAGAGCAGAACTGAGCTGCTCCTATATGTTAACACTGGATCGGACCAAAAATAATTGTCTTGGTGACATCAAGGGAGGACTGATCAAGCGGCTGCAGGGACTGCATCTCAGCACTGGAAAAAAAGGTGAGTACAATCTCATGTTCCATTTATAATTTAGATTTGTGGGGTGCGGGGTACAAATTTTAAACTAAAGGCAGAGGAGAACACTATAGCGTGTTCCTTTAATATGAATAATGCTCTTTTACTTCAATGGCCCCAGGCTACTGTGTAATAGACAGAAACTGCATATTAATATATACTTTGCTGAATAACCTGTGGTGCAACAATAGAAAGAAGGCTAGCTAGCAAAAAAAATAGGCTATTGCTCTAGGGCTAGAGAAGAATTAGTGGCATAAAGAGAGGAGCTCAGCATGTATTCTCCATAATGGCAGAGGATTAGATTCCATGCTTGGGATACATCAAGTAACACATCCTGATTCGTGAGTGTTCTACCTATAGAATGCAGACACAGCTATCCTTTTCTAAAAGAAGCAGATTTGCACTTGAGGTTAAATATATTTTCTAATACTAGACCGAGCATGATTGCTTATTGCTCAAAAAGAAAATTGTGAAGTTACCATTGGAATATGCCCTGAAAAATCAATGGTTCTTAGAAACTTCCAAGGATGCTGGTTGCACTCTTCATGCCATGACCTACAGGCAATTCATCCCTATGACTAAGCCATTCATTGTGTACTTTCTTGTTTGTACGTCACAGAGGGGATCACATGAAATTTTGGACTAGTTCACAAGTTTTCATTAAATCCGTGAAATTTGTCTCACCCTCTTCCTTCAAAACAAAAAAAGATGAAAAGATTTAAAAAAAGATTTAAAAAAGAGGATGTTAAAATAGCAATCCATTTTATTCACAGGGAGAAACTAAAGCTGTGTATTTGATGAATGAAGTCAGGTGGAAATTTCTGTACATTTTTTTCATCTATGAAGCTGCATTCATTAAACCTAAAACTTTATTGACCTTATCTTTTTCCATGTGTGTCTAATAGTCCCAAAGTTAGAAAACATACTGTGAATCAGACCATCTTAATAAAATGAGATGTGTAATACAGGTACATCTCTACGTTTCTGCTGTATGGGGTCATTGATACATAGGAAGCTACAACTATTTAAAAATACAAGAATCTATCCTTTTTCGAATATATAAATGTATAGAATTATTTTTAAAAAAATCTATATTGAGTGTTTCCAAAAAAAAAGTGAATCTAAACCACGATATATATATATATATATATATATATATATATATATATATATATATATATATATATATATATACCCATGTATAAAGTGGAATTATGATGCAAAAATGTGGTTCTTTGTTGAGCTCATTTGCATACGCCTACCCAGAATCTCTTGCAGTAGTGAGAGCACTATTAAAGTGAGATTTCTCTGGTAAATGCAAGTCTTATGGCTTGACAGGTGTGTGTATTTGGGTTTAACATTGCATTAACTATCCACTTATTTCAGATGGAGGGGGTTTTCATCCACACTTTTTCCCCTCCACAACTTATTTGGTATGTATATATATATTTATATTTTCTCTTTTTGAACAGAATAGAAGAAAAGAAAAATAAAAGACATGCAATATTAAAAAATAAATACATCCACGCAGAGATATATACCAGAATAAATAAATAAATAAAGCCACTAAACAAATTACATGAGCAATCCATCCATGTGCATAGTGAAATCATTTTATTACGTATAGATCCCAAGGAAGATGCATAAAGAGAATGTAGTGAACAGACCATCTATATCCCATGTTAGGAAATTTTTCATAGACCTCAGACCATGCAAATCAAGTCAATGGTCCCAATGGCGCAAGAATATAAAAAAGGATTACATGTATAGAGTGACACAAAAGGCTTAAGTCTGACACTAATGACTAATGACTATTAATGACACTAATGACTATTGTATACAAATCAAACATGTAAAAAAAAAAATAAAAGGGCACAAACAATAAATACAGATTACATATGTCAAGACAATCACTGTGGTATCCCAGGAAAAAGATAGAACTATAAAGAATCCAATGTCCCTGATCATTTTCATTCAATTATGATAATTAGATATCCATCCAATACCAGTCCCAGCTGAAATTCCAGGAAGGATCCAATCACGGAGTGGCCATACCTTGTACAATATACTAAAAAAGGAGAAACCTATAAACCAAATAAAGAAGCACATAAAAAACAACATGAACTGAACACAGGCAGAGGTGACAAGACGAAAAAAAACATTGCTACATAACAGCACCAATATTCATTAAAAATAGTTCTCCGTGCCTCAAAAAGGAATCACATCTAGTAAGAACAAATGAGTTTACCTAAAGGGATTGAAATCACAATCTTCATTTAAACCATGAGAAAACAATGTGTCATGGCGATAGATCCAACGAAGTTCTGCCCGTTTGAGAGAATCTGCAAGAGAACAACCAGGGTACGTTTTTTTGATACGCTGTGTAGCCTGAAATCTAAGTTGAGTCACAGAGTGACCTGAATCAACAAAATGTTCAGCCAAAGGAATATGTTGTTTCTTGATCTGTTTGGTGCTTTTATGCTCACCAATATGGATAGTTAGTGATCTAGAGGTTTGATCAACATATCCTAGGCCACAAGGACACTTGATTAGATAAACAACTCTATCAGACTGACAGTTCAAGAACTTTCTGATGGGAAATAGTTTGCCTGTTCTCGAATGGGTAAACCCAGAACCTGTTACAGTATTGTAAGTAACCAATAAGAGTGTTATGAGTCAAATTACACAGCGTGGGAAAATTCCAAAGAACTTTCTCACGCTGTGTAAAATGACACAGAGCACTCTGATTGGTGGATTTCAAACTATTTCTACTTATTCATTCCTGTCATTACATTGACTGGCTAAGTAACTTACATTTTATATAAATGTATGTTACGTGATTGTTGTAAGTGTTGCAAATGCTTACAGCTAAATCCTGTCTATGTTTGTATACTTTGTATTTGAAATTGTATATAGTGTAACATTCTTCTTCTTTCACTGGGTAAGTATATTAGTACTTAGGCAATACTGTGCTTCGGAACTTCGGAACTTCGGCACTTTGACACCTCGGAACTTCGGCACTTTGACACCTCGGAACTTCGGGAACTTCGGCACTTCGGCACTACTACACTTCGGAAATTCGGTAATTTCGGCACTTCGGGACTTCGGTAATTCGGCACTTCGGCCGGTAATTCGGACCGAAACGAATTGCCCATGTCTATTGGTGAGCATATATTCTTTCTATATCCTTGTACAATTAGAACCATTGACTTGATTTGCATGGTCTGAGGTCTATTAAAAAAAATTCTAATATGGTATAGATGATCTGTTCACTACATGTTCTTTATACATATTCCTTGGGGTCTATACATAATAAAATAATTTCACTATGCGCATGGATGGATTGGTCATATAATTTGTTTAGTGGCTTTATTTATTTATTCTGGTATATATCTTGTATATATAGTGGATAGTGATGTCCCGAACAGTTCGCTGGCCAATAGTTCCTGGCGAACATAGCTTGTTCGCGTTCGCCACGGACAGCGAACATATGCGATGTTCGGTCCGCCCCTATTCGTCATCATTGAGTAAACTTTGACCCTGTACCTCACAGTCAGCAGACACATTCCAGCCAATCAGCAGCAGACCCTCCCTCCCAGACCCTCCCACCTCCTAGACAGCATACAATTTAGATTAATTCTGAAGCTGCATTCTTTTTTTTTTTGTATTATTTATTTATTTATTTTTTAGACAGAAGTGTGTTATATTTGAGCATGCTAGGCTGAACGTGCATATATCATGGCTAGTTGCACTGAGGGTATGAGTATATAGCAGTACATTGTTGTGAAAGATGGCTGTCATGTTTAGGGTGTAGCTTGCACGTTATCAACTGTGTATTTATATCAGCAGCTCCACCACTAGTTATAAATCAAGTGTGAGTCGCCCCATGAGATGAGACTAGTGAATAACATAATACATGAACGGTTAAGGTAAAGGCATGTAAGGAACTACGACAATAAACTCTTTAGGAGGTGAAATAATGACATGTTTACACGCTTGCTACTTTACGATTAGTTAATGTGCAGAGAGCAGTTCATGTGATCAAAGGCATGGTGTGGAGGATCGGCTATAGTGGGACATGCTTGGCAGGCTGCTGTTTACTGCTTGTGCTCATCCGATCCCTTCTGGGCGCCAGGTGCAGACCCTGGGAGTCCCTGATACCTGGAACAACAAAGTCTCTGGCTGAGTGCCGGGTTCGCGGCTTGAGGTGGTGGAGGCTTGTTTTGTCGGGTGGTCGGATCTGTTCCGGGTGGTGCTTCACGTCCGGTGCGGGATTTTGGTGGCTTAAGGTGGAGGCGAGTGCTTGACGCGGGGCAGGCTCTGCATTTCTGTTTGTGCCTCTGGTCCCGTCTTCGACGCCTTTTGCGTTGGTGGATTTTAATGGGGACTGCTTCGCTTAGCTGTGGTGGAGCTTGTTGGGACTGTGGTGGAGCTTGTTGGGGCTTCCTGCTTGTTATTTGCTTCCAAATTGATTAAAGAGTCTGTCCAGCTTAGACTCAATATCCTGCCATGCTTTGCTGGTACCAGGAGGACACGCGGATGCCGCCATATTGGGAGAGTCGCAGATGAGTGTGTCAGCCTGGGCGGCTGTGCTCTGTGCGTCCATTAGCTCCAGACAGCCTCTCAGGGGTGGACCGGGATAACCCCCACCGGTCCGATGGGGGGGTAACGGAGCTCCTGCCGGGAAGTAGCTGCTCCTGGGCATCCCAGGATTGGGAGATCGGCCGCCTCTCCCGCCCGGTGAGCACCAGGCCACACTTGCCACGCGGAGGTAAGTAAGACTGTCGAGTTGCTGACCACTATTAAGCATGTCGGGTCGGTCAGGTAGGAGCAACATTGGTGGGTCATCCCCTTCTGGGGTGAAATTCGCTTGTTGATAGCTGCTTAAATTGAGATATTGAGGGAGCTCACGCGAAGTGCGTCTTTACTCCATGACAGCTAGGCCCCGCCCCCCGGAAGCTGCATTCTTAGTGAGAGGAGGGACAGTGTAGCTGCTGCTGATTTAATAGGGAAATCGATAGCTAGGCTAGTGTATTCAGTGTCCACTACAGTCCTGAAGGACTCATCTGATCTCTGCTGTATGGACAGCACCCCAAAAAGCCCTTTTTAGGGCTAGAACATCAGTCTGCTTTTTTTTTTTTTCTGTGTAATCTAATTGCAGTTGCCTGCTTGCCAGCGTGTGTGTCAGGCTCACAGCGTATACTGTGCCCACTTGCCCAGTGCCACCACTCATATCTGGTGTCACAATAGCTTGCATTTAGAAAAAAAAAACTTTTTTGACTGTAATATAATAGCAGTCAGTTTCCTTCACACGTGTGCGTTTCAGGGCCTGCCAGGGCACAGTGTCACACCAGTGCAACTCATATCTGGTGTAACAGTAGTGTACATTTAAAAAAAAAAAATACAGGGGGCTTGTTGTCACCTTTCGGGGACCCTTGGTGTTGTACGTGGCTGGGTGGAGGAAGAGACCTTCAATGACATCAGTGAGGACAAGGAACGGGACATGGCTAGCTTGGTATCCAACCTTGTGCAAATGGGGAGTTTGCGGTTGTGCAAATGGACTGTTTGCGGTTGTTTGCGGTGCGTTAAACGGGGAGTTTGGTCTGTCACTGTGAAGCGGGCGTAACGCTTACACTACCTGATCGATACAACATCATACCTGATGTTTTAACCCCTTAAGGACCAAACTTCTGGAATAAAAGGGAATCATGATGTGTCACACATGTCATGTGTCCTTAAGGGGTTAAAGCACGTTATTCCAAACAATTTAGGAATGTTAGGTGATTTATGCCCTTTATGGATTAAAACCAGACTCTGCATCAACTATATAATTTTCCAAGGTAGTTTTTCCATGGATCCCCCTCCGGCAAGCCACAGTCCAGGTGTTAGTCCCCTAGAAACAACTTTTCCCATCACTATTGTGGCCAGAAAGAGTCCATGTGGGTTTTAAAATTCGCCTGCCTATTGAAGTCTATGGCGGTTCGCCCGGTTCGCCCGTTTGCGAACATTTGCGTAAGTTCGCGTTCGCCATTTGCGAACGGAAAATTTTATGTTTGCGACATCTCTAATAGTGGATGTATTTATTTTTTATTATTGTATGTCTTTTCTTTTTCTTATCTGCTATTCTATTTTTTCTTAGATTCATTTATTTTGGCACATGGTATTTAATGTGCTTGGCTTTAGTTCCCTTTGTATCCTTTTTTTTGGGGGGGGGGGGGGCAATGACTGCCTGTGGCCTCTGGAACGCACCCTGAGCTTGTTTTCCATGTTCGTCAAGTGTGGAACACTATATGCGTTCCATTTCGTATATATTTGCGCATGCACTGTACTTGGGATATGCTACCATTATTAATTTCATATTCGCGCTTGCGCGGTACTAAGGATGTGCTGCCATTATTGATGCTCTACACATTGTCCGCACTTGCACGGTTAAGGGGAAAGTGCTTGCGCATGCGCAGCCGGCTCCAGGGTTTGCATGTTCTCCGGTATTGCGCACCGTGACAGGGATATCCGCTGAGGAGACAGCAATACTGTCAGGATCGGGACAGGGATCCAACACGCAGAGTACAAACAGGTGGAAGGTACGTATACCGGACCTTAGAATGGCCGGACTTAACGTAAGGAGTAAGCAGAGAATGGTCTAGGAACAAGCCGAGGTCGAGGGAACGAGAGGACAGGTAAGCGAGAGACAAGCCGAGTCAAAGGGTAACAGAGATAAACAGGGTAGTACAAACAAGCCGGGTCAGAACCAAAGAGACAACTAGAATACAAGAGCACTGAGTGACTAGACAGGCTAGAACCACGACAGGGCAATGAGCAGATGCCGAAAGCCTTACTTTATACCTTGATTCTAGAGGGTAATCACGCCCCCGACGAGTCCTGATTAGTGCTCGGGACTTGACTGACAGGTCGACCCGGGTTGGCGTCATGACGTCGACTACTGAGCGTCGCGTCATATAAGGAAGTGGATCCCTCGCGGTCGGCTTGTAAATGGCCGAGAGAACCGCGAGGAACGGAAGAAACAACCTCTCTGGGAGGATAAACGTCTAAGTCTCTCACCTCCTCTGAGGTAGAGACTACAGGTACCCTGACAGTACCCCCCCTCTCAGAAACGCCCACCGGGCGGAAGGAACCGGGACGAGATGGAAAACGGGAGTGAAAAGCCCTGCGGAGGCGAGGAGCATGTACATCCTCCTGAGGTACCCAAGTCCTCTCCTCAGGACCATATCCTTTCCAGTCAATAAGATATTGTAACTTCCCCCGGGAGATTCGAGAATCGATGATGGAGTTGATTTCATACTCCTCCTGACCCTCAACATGAACAGAGCGAGGAGAGGATATAGTGGAGGAAAATCTGTTACAGACTAGCGGTTTCAGTAAAGAAACATGAAAGGAGTTAGGAATGCGTAAGGCAGCTGGAAGAGCTAGGCGATACGCAACTGGGTTAATTCGAGTCAGAACCCTGTAAGAGCCAATGTAACGAGGAGCGAATTTCATAGAAGGAACCTTCAAACGAATGTTTCTAGTCAGGGATGGACTGACAGCCTTCTGGGCCCCCGGACAAAATTAGATCCAGGGCCCTACGAAGACAAAATATTAAAGGAGCACTATAGTGCCAGGAAAACAAATTCGTTTTCCTGGCACAATAGGGTCATTAGGTTCCCGCCACCTGCTGGGCTGAAGTGGTTAAACTGTTTAAGAACAGTTTGACAACTTACCTGGGGTCTGCTGGGATATGAGGCTGTAGTAGGGCATAGGAGCAGTGGTGTGTGTGATTGGTGCAGTATGTGTGAAAGGTTCAGTGTGTGTGGGGGGGGGGGAGGGTGCAGTGAGTGAATGTGTAGGGTGTGTGGGGCAATGTGTGTGTGTTGGCAGTGTATGTGTGTGTGGGGCAATGTGTGTATGTGTATGGTGTGTGTGGGGGGGCAGTGTATGTGTGTGTTGGGCAATGTGAGTATGGGGAGCAGTGTGTGTGTGTGTGGGGCCATGTGTGTATGTGTATGGTGTGTGGGGGGGAAGTATATGTGTGGGGACCTGTGTGTATGTGTATGGGGGGCAATGTGTGTGTGTGGGGTGCGCAGTGTATATATGGGTGACCAGTGTATGTGTGTATATGGGTGGGCAGTGTATGCAGTGTGTGTATATATGGGTGGGCCATGTGTGTATATATGGGTGGGCAGTGTTTGTGTGTATATATATATATATATATATAGGAGGGCAGTGTATGTATATGGGTGGGCAGTGTGTGTATATAGGTGGGCAGTGTGTGTATATGGGTAGGCAGTGTATGTATATGGGTGGACTGTGTATATATGGGTGGGCAGTAGGTGTATATGGGTGGGCAGTAGGTGTTTATGGGTGGGCAGTGTATGTATATGGGGGCAGTGTGTGTATATGGGTGGGCAGTGTATATATGGGGGGCAGTGTGTATATATGGGTGGGCAGTGTGTATATATGGGTGGGCAGTGTGCATATATGGGTAGGAAGTGTGTATATATGGGTGGGCAGTGTGCATATATGGGTAGGAAGTGTGTATATATGGGTGGGCAGTGTATGTATATAGGTGGGCAGTGTGTATATATGGGTGGGCAGTGTGTGTATATATGGGTGGGCAGTGTGTGTATATATGGGGGGCAGTGTGTGTATATATGGGGGGCAGTGTGTGTATATATGGGGGGCAGTGTATATTTGGGGGCAGTGTATGTATATGGGTGAGCAGTGTGTGTATATGGGTGGGCAGTGTGTGTATATGGGTGGGCAGTGTATGTATATGGGGGCAGTGTATGTATATGGGGGGCAGTGTATGTATATGGGTGGGCAGTGTATGTATATGGGTGGGCAGTGTATGTATATAGGTGGGCAGTGTATGTATATGGGTGGGCAGTGTATGTATGGGTGGGCAGTGTATGTATATGGGTGGGCAGTGTATGTATATGGGTGGGCAGTGTATATATATGGGTGGGCAGTGTATGTATATGGGTGGGCAGTGTATGTATATGGGTGGGCAGTGTATGTATATGGGTGGGCAGTGTATATATGGGTGGGCAGTGTATGTATATGGGTGGGCAGTGTATGTATATGGGTGGGCAGTGTATGTGGGTAGAGGGGCCTGCTTACCTGTACAATCTGATGTTTTCTCCCTCCATCTTCTTCCATCAGCACTTGTCAGGCCAGGTCTCTCCTCTTCTCACCCTCCATCCACGCTGTCAGTGTGCTCCGTGTGAGAGGGAAGCAGGGGCTGTGATGTCACTTCCTGCCCGCCTCCCATCCTCACACTGAGCACGGAGCGCTGAGCATGGAGAGAGAGACCTGGCAGTGAGAGCAGGTATAATGCTGCCAGGTCTCTCACTGGATGGTGTGGGGGGATTGATGGGTTGCAGGGGCCCTTCGAGTCATTATGGGCCCCTGCAACCTTCTTACAGCACGTTTTTTTGCACAACTTCCTTCTGCTGTGGAGATCTCTGATTTTCACAGCAGAAGCATGGCTGTGCTGCGGGCCCCCTGACTGACTCGGGCCCTCGGTCCATGACCGAACTGCCCGACCTGTCAGTCCGCCCCTGTTTCTAGTACTCAACCATACCCTATCACCTGGAACAAAAACCGGAGCCGCCCTTCTGTGCTTATCAGCGTGTTTCTTGAACAACATGGAATTATGTAGGAGAATTTGTCGAGTCTGATCCCACAACTTCCTCAAATTGGCAACATGAACATCAACCGACGGTACCCCTTGGGAAGGAGAAACCGAGGGAAGAATGGAAGGATGAAAGCCATAATTCATGAAGAAGGGACTGGAATGAGTAGAATCACAAACGAGATTATTGTGTGCAAACTCCGCCCAAGGAATCAAACCGACCCAATCGTCCTGGTGTTCAGAAACAAAACAACGCAAATATTGTTCAATCTTTTGATTGGTACGTTCAGCAGCTCCGTTAGACTGAGGGTGATAGGCAGAAGAAAAATTCAATTTGATGCCTAGTTGAGAACAGAAGGATCTCCAAAAACGTGAAACAAATTGGGAACCTCTATCGGAAACAATTTCGGAAGGTATCCCATGTAAGCGAAAAATCTCTCTCGCGAATATCTCCGCCAATTCAGGAGAAGTCGGGAGTTTAGTTAAGGGCACGAAATGAGCCATCTTAGTAAACCTATCAACCACCGTGAGGATCACAGTCTGTTTTTTAGAAACAGGCAAATCTACAATGAAGTCCATAGCCAAACAGGACCATGGTCTCTCTGGAATGTTCAAGGGATGTAACAACCCACATGGAAGCGTATGAGGTTGCTTAGTCTTCATACAGACCTCACATGCTCCGATGAAATCCCTAATATCCTTCCGTAAAGAAGGCCACCAGAAATCTTTAGAGATCAAGGAACATGTCTTGCGAATACCCGGATGCCCAGCCGCCTTACTGTTGTGAAAACACTGTAAGAGTTCCAGTTGGAGTTCAGGAGGAACGAACGAAATGTCTTGCCCCAGGAGTCTGTCTAGGCGCCAGATGCTGCAACTTCATGATCTGACCAAGCAACGGAGAGTGAATCTTAAGACTCGTGTTGGCGATAATATTGCACCTGGGTACTATAGAAGACAAAACCGGCTCAGATATCGCAGAAGGTTCATATTGTCGAGACAAAGCATCGGCTTTAGAATTCTTAGAACCAGGTCTATAAGTGAGCACGTAATTGAAATGCGTGAGGAATAAAGACCAACGAGCTTGCCTGGAGGACAAGCGCTTGGCCTCCCCAATATAGGACAGGTTCTTGTGGTCTGTCAAAATAGTAACAGGATGTAAGGTGCCCTCCAATAAATGTCTCCACTCCTTTAAAGCCATGATAACTGCTAGTAGTTCCCTGTCACCAATGTCATATCTGCTCTCAGGGCCTGATAGTTTCTTGGAAAAAAAAACACATGGATGTAAGGGCTTATCCACACCTAACCTTTGGGACAGGATAGCACCTATACCTGTCTCTGAGGCGTCTACCTCGAGTAGGAAAGGCAGAGTCGTATCAGGGTGAACTAAAATTGGTGCAGAAGCAAACAGTTCCTTGAGTGTTTTGAAGGCAAGAAGGGCTTCAGTAGACCAGTTCTTAGTGTCAGCCCCCTGTCTGGTCATATTGGTAATAGGAGCTATAATTGAAGAGTAACCCTTAATGAAACGCCTATAATAGTTGGAGAATCCAATAAACCTCTGAATGGCCTTGAGGCCCCTGGGTAAAGGCCAATCCAAAATGGACTGGAGCTTATCCGGGTCCATCTTAAACCCTTCCCCAGAAATCACATAACCAAGAAAGTTTATCTGGGATTGGTCAAAGCTGCATTTCTCCAATTTGCAGTACAGGCCATGTTGAAGAAGCTTGCGCAATACCCTTCTGACTTGTCTGTGGTGAGTCTCAATCTCTCTAGAGTGTATAAGTATATCATCCAGATATACAATAACGCAGTCATGTTGAAATTCCCTAAGAACTTCATTGATCAGGTCCTGAAATACTGCCGGTGCATTACAGAGGCCAAAAGACATTACTGTGTATTCATAGTGCCCATAACGGGTATTGAACGCCGTCATCTACTCGTGTCCCTGCTGAATTCTCACCAAGTTATACGCCCCTCTGAGATTTAACATGGTGAAAATCTTGGAGCCTTTTAGACGATCAAAGAGCTCGGTAATCAAAGGAATTGGGTAGGCATTTCTAATGGTTATTTTGTTCAAACCTCGATAATCAATGCAAGGTCTTAGTGTACCATCCTTCTTTTTAACAAAAAAAAACCCAGCCCCGGCAGGAGAGAAGGATCTCCTAATGAATCCTTTTTTCAAGGTTCTCACGAATATACTCCTCTAAGACTAAGTTCTCTTTAGTGGACAAAGGATATACATTACCCCTGGGGGGCATAGTACCAGGTAGTAGATTAATCTTACAATCAAAAGACCTGTGTGGAGGTAAAGTATCAGCATTCTTTTTGTCAAATACTGCCTTTAAATCCAGGTACAGGGGCGGTATTTGTACCTCTGTAGAGTAGGTAGAATTAATCGGTGTGTTAACTGCGCAAAGCGGTGACACTGTCCGTAAGCACCTGTCCTGACAACCCTGACCCCATGAGATTATCTCCCCTAATTCCCAATCAATAATAGGGTTATGTTTTTTTAACCAAGGGTACCCCAGGACTATGGAAACAGAAGGAGAAGAAATAAGCAATAAAGATATGTCTTCCTCGTGTAAGATACCAACAGTTAATTTAACGGGTATGGTTTCACGGAAAATAACAGGCTCAACTAAAGGTCTACCATCTATGGCCTTAACGGCCAAGGGTGTCTCCCTTAACTGGGATGGGATAGCGTGTTTGGTAACAAAAACTTGGTCGATAAAGCTCTCAGCAGCTCCGGAATCTATCAATGCCATAGTTTCTAGTACTCCCTTCTCCCAAGTTAAAGAAACGGGTAGCAGAAGCCTGTGATCTTTATAATTAAGATTAGAGGACAAAATAGAAACACCCAAGGCCTGTCCTCTAGAGAAACTTAGGTGCGAGCGTTTCCCGAGCGATTAGGACAATTTAGGCGTAAATGACCTCTGACTCCACAGTACATACACAACCCCTCCCTTCTCCTGTACTGTCTCTCCTCTTCTGAGAGGCGAGTATTGCCTATCTGCATAGGTTCTGGAAAAAGTGAGGTTGTGGATTCAGAACTTTGAAATGAAGGAGCTAGTTTAAAGTAAGGTCTACGGTTTCTCTCTCGAGTGTTCTGCCTCTCTCTTAAACGTTCGTCAATGCGAGAAATAAAAGAAATTAAATCCTCCAAATTTTCAGGAAGCTCTCTAGTAGCAACCTCGTCAAGGATTATGTCTGATAACCCGTTTAAAAATACATCTATATAAGCCTGTTCATTCCACTTAACCTCTGCCGCCAAGGACCTGAACTCTAGTGCATAATCCACAAGTGTTCGGTTTTCTTGTCTAAGGCGCAACAGTAATCTAGCTGCATTGACCTTTCTACCTGGAGGGTCAAAAGTTCTTTTGAAAGCAGCTACAAAGGCATTATAATTATATACTAGCGGATTATCATTTTCCCACAATGGATTGGCCCATCTCAAAGCTTTCTCAACAAGTAATGTGATAATAAATCCAACCTTCGCCCTATCTGTAGGATAGGAGCAGGGTTGTAATTCGAAATGGATACCTATTTGGTTTAAGAAACCACGACACTTCTCTGGAGAACCACCATAACGTACAGGTGGAGTGATACGGGAAGAAGCACCTACAGTGGCTACCTCTAGACCTGAACTCACAGGAGAGATAGAAGTATTACGCATCTCCTCTGGTTGATTACCAGAACGAGATAGTAACGCCTGTAGTGCTAGAGCCATCTGGTCCATTCTGTGATCCATGGCGTCGAACCTAGAGTCAGAAGGACCAACCTGAGTGTTTGTACCTGCAGGATCCATTGGCCCTGTCGTAATGTCAGGATCGGGACAGGGATCCAACACGCAGAGTACAAACAGGTGGAAGGTATGTATACCGGACCTTAGAATGGCCGGACTTAACGTAAGGAGTAAGCAGAGAATGGTCTAGGAACAAGCCGAGGTCGAGGGAACGAGAGGACAGGTAAGCGAGAGACAAGCCGAGTCAAAGGGTAACAGAGATAAACAGGGTAGTACAAACAAGCCGGGTCAGAACCAAAGAGACAACTAGAATACAAGAGCACTGAGTGACTAGACAGGCTAGAACCACGACAGGGCAATGAGCAGATGCCGAAAGCCTAACTTTATACCTTGATTCTAGAGGGTAATCACGCCCCCGACGAGTCCTGATTAGTGCTCGGGACTTGACTGACAGGTCGACCCGGGTTGGCGTCATGACGTCGACTACTGAGCGTCGCGTCATATAAGGAAGTGGATCCCTCGCGGTCGGCTTGTAAATGGCCGAGAGAACCGCGAGGAACGGAAGAAACAACCTCTCTGGGAGGATAAACGTCTAAGTCTCTCACCTCCTCTGAGGTAGAGACTACAGGTACCCTGACAAATACTTTGTAATACCTGCATATTTTCTGCTTTCCTCTTTTTCTATTTGGTTCATGCAGACTCTTTTGTTGTGAAATCTGTATATTACTGATATGTATATTATCTAGGTTAATACACTTCCTGTTTATTGGTATCCATGGTAACCATGACCTTGTGACTATGGTTGAGAGGATCCCAATCAATGTGGGTGGCCACCCTTTTTACTCTGGTGTCTTGCATTGATGTTTTTGCTGTTGGGTATTTAAAGGGGTTTATTCACTTTCACATCATGCTCCCTTGATAAAGGCAATATTGAGCATTGTTTTGACATTATTTCTAATCTTGTTTGGTATAAACTTGGAATACCTAGTGTACTGGACCCAACTAATAAAGTTTTTTTTTTTTTTATCTCTATGGTTGTGCTCCTTGCTTGGTAATATCTTTGGCTTGTTTAATGGCTGTGAGAACTGGATAAGAAGACAAATAATGAGGGGATGGAGACACACTGGAAGGAGGAGACTTAGATATCCTAGGAAAGAGGTGGTACTGTAAATTAGGTAGGGGTTCTACGTGGAACCAAATAATGTCTAGTTAATTTATAAACTTCAATATTCAGATTGATAGCCATGGCACTATAAAATACATCCTCCGTCTTCTATATTTAATTCTTCTGTATATTTCTCCCACTATCTCATCATCTTATCAGTCCCTTTCTTCCTCTTTTGTCTTATTTTCTCTTCTTCGGTGTTTATCTACTTCTTCCCACCCTTACCATAAAATGATCTAATCACCACTCTAACAGAGTACTCTTCTTTGCAGTTAGGATACAAGTTGAAGTATCATCTTCCAATCACTAGCTAACCTCTAAAAAACTCAAAATGATCATTCCATTTGATCACACAGAAGAATTAATATTTTGAGGTTTAGGATATTTTGAGGCTCACCGCAAAGAGAACTTGTAAGATTGATAGTGTTGTGACCCCAGTAACATAGTCTTTGGACCTGTTGGCTGGCTGCACAGCCCCTTTAGGAATAAATGAAGAGAGTACAGGAGCTCCTTCACAAGTGTCTGTTATCCTTTGCATGGTTCACTCTGGAACACAACTGATGCCTGGAAAGGAAGATAAGTAGAAAGCTGGATGTGAAAGAGAAAATAAGCTGTAAGCTTGTGTAAGTTTAATAGCCACCCACTCCACCCGCATCAGTCAGCTGTGCTTGGTGATTTAACCTGGAAACAAGCAGAATATAATTGTGGTGTGTAAGGTCTCAGATATAGTGAAAGGTTAGGGCTGCCTCTGTGTCAATAGTGCCTCTGGCAGTAACAGCCTAGACATCTGCCAAGATCACTTGAACATTGAAACGACCAGGCTTAGGACAGGAGAGCTTCCAGTTCTCCATTTTCAGTAGTGGAGGCAGGGTAGTGGCACCTAACTGCAGAGTCGATGCGAGGGTCTGAACAGTTCAGGTGCTCTGTTGACGGGGTGTGCAGTGCTAGGCTAGGCCCCACAGTAGATCCACCCCTCTTGTTAGGCTCCACCCCTGCATAAGCATTGTTGGTTGATGGAGGGGCGAGGTAAAGCTACAGAGCACCTTGTTGGTCCACAACCCCCCAAGATCAGCTCTGCCTGTCAGTCACAAGGTAAGAAGTCAAACTGTTCTAAAATGGTTTGACTATTTACAATCTGGATTGCCAATGCTTTCCTGGAAACATAATTACTACAGTTCACTGTAGTGGTTATGGTGCTTCGAGTGTTCTTTTAATACTACATACCTCCCAAGAGTTCCTATTTTTTGGGGCCCAAATCCCTCTGTCCCTCTTCTTTTGCAGGAACTCAATATTGTTGGTGTGTCTGAGTGAATAACAGAGCTCCACAGCAATAAAAATTAAAGTAATGTGTCTTTAAACTACAACAAATGTGTTAAGAAATCATTCTGTGTAAATATGATACATTATTCTTGATTAACACCACCTAAAATCAACGTGCCCCTCTTTTTAATTTGAAAATGTTAGGAGGTACGGTGCTAGCTAGATGGGTACTATTGTATCACTTTGGATGTGAAGAAGATAGTTGTCTCAGTTGTCTTGTTTTTTCTTTATTAGAGGAACCCTCTAGAAACGCACACGTTTGGCATGATATGCAATTTAGGTTTCAGTTAGTTATGAAAGGTATCATAATTTGTTTCTTTTCTTTAAAAAATAATTAGTATTGGTCCAGCAGCCCCACTATATTGTCTCTCCCTCTCAACTCTGCACTTTTTGCCTTTGAGTCCAAAATACTGCAGTACATGTTGCCTTTGTCACGGTAGTTTACCCCAACACGCAAGACTTAGTCCAACAATTGACAATATAAAGCAGATACGTCTTACTGGATCTTAGAATGGCCGGACTCGACGTATAACAGAGAAGTGACAGAGTCAGGAACGAGCCGAGGTCAAGGGAACAAAGAGACAGCAAAAACAAGAACTAGCCAAGGTCTGGTGCACAGGAATCAGTAAGCCGACAAACAAGACAAAACAGGGATAAAGAGAAAAACTGAGTCAAATACAAAGCCAAGGTCAAACAAGGTCAAACACGATAAAACACAACTGAACAATACAAGTGCGCGACGGGAATAGAGGACCTCTGCCGGCCCCCGGATAAGGTAAGTACCGCTACAGCCTTGACTTGGTTGTCTCAGAGATGTAGTTCAACCACTAAGTTTTTTTAAGTTTAATACTAAATTATACTAAATATTATAAATGAAAGTGCTGAGTAAATGGGGATCAAGACAAGACAGACATTCTAAATACTTTTTTTCTTTCAGTACCTTACAGCAAATAAGTGATTGTTTAAATAGGATAAAGTGCTAAAAATTACTTAAGGTTTAATGGTTACTGCAACCACCATGACCACTTCTGCTTTACGAAGTGGTCATGTTGGGGGCAAATGCTTGAGTTGAGCAGATGCCATTCCTGACTGCTCCTCGCCTATCTCCTAAATCTCACTGAAAATGGCAGCACCTTATTGATAAACACTAAAATAAACCACAGATCCTGGGAGCTGTCCAACACTTGGACAAAAACTGGACCCTTCTTACCCATTGGTCTGAAGTGGTCTGGGTGCCTATACTGGTCCTTTAACCCCCATTACCCAATAACCATAGAAACTTTTCTCTCACAAGTGACTATAAAACCATGGTATTTATGCTATAATGCTTGCCAATATTAATTTGAGGTGCAACATTTAATCCACATTAAATTGTTAGTGAGTTTATACGTTGGATTAAATGGTACAAATGTGGAGCCAGGGTATTGCAAACTTACAGTCATCAAGGGTCTAGGTTCTTTCACAGCAAGCTATGTCTTAACATGCAGTCCCTGAACTATATCTCAAGAAATGAGATTAAAATAATAATTAATGATGATAAGATAGTTTGAATACAAAGAGAAATACCCAGGCTCCTTACTTGATAAAAGCTAGGACTAAAAAAGCCTCCCTACTTCTTAATAATAGAACAATTATTACACATTCACAAAATGCACAACTTTTATCAAGGGTAAGACTGATAACATAAATATTAATGAATTCATTTATACCAGCGCTGATAATTCTCTTAGACGTGCAGTCTAGACAGAATTGTACAAAGTTTTATTCTTTGTGATGAATAAATTACAGTTCTAGTTACAAAGTAAAACTCTAGATTATATATATATATATACACACTGTTAAAAGTATCTTAAAGTTAATAACAATTAGGCTTCTTTTGAAACATGCTTTATTTACGTTAGTTTCGACCTACATGCCAGAAAAATATCATCTATAATACTGTATTATCATTCTTATTGACATACCTTTAATGTTCATTATATATGTTATATTATATAAGCATATACATAATAAGTGATCGTTTTTTTTTCTTATTATTATTGTTTTTATTGTTTGTAAAACTTTAAAATAATTTCTTGAAAAACTAATTTGAAAAGAAAAATGGCAACGTGACGACTATTTAAACGGAAGCCATTACTTTTTTGGAAATTACACCACTAAATTACACTTATTTTCCTTGTGATGCTTTGTTTCTTTCAAATGTATATTAAATATGTAACATTTTACATCAAAATCCAGTTCAGTGCAGCCAGAACCTGGCCACGCACTTTACTGGAGGAGAAACAGAATACTATTATTATTATTATTATTATTATTACTGGTATTTATATAGCGCCAGGATATTCGGTAGCGCTTTACAATATTATCAAAGGGGGAGATTTAACAATAAATTAGACAATTACAAAATCTTATAGGAGCAGAAGGTTTAAGAGGGCCCTGCTCAAACAAGCTTACATCTATAGGAGGTGGGGCGTAAAACACAACAGGACAGGAGGTAGCAATCAAACAAACTGGAGTGAAGCAGAGCTGGAGGAGAGAGTAAAGTGCTGCCCTTTATGAGAGAGCAAGGGTCAGATATGTGAGGTAGAGGTTACTGCAAGCGTGAGTTAGCAGTCAGGATGCGAGCAGGAGACAGGAGAAGGGAGCGGAGAGACCGAGAAAGGGCATAACTGCGGATCAGTGAAGAGATATAGGAAGGGCTAGAATTGGTCAGTGCTTTATAGGTGTGGATTAGTACCTTTATTATTATAATTATTATTTTATTATTTATATAGTGCCATCACATTCCAGAGCGCTGTACCTTGAATTGACTCCTATAGGATACAGAAAGCCAATTAAAGGACTGACAGAGGGGTGTGGTGTGAGAGGAGCGACAGGAGAGGAAAATCAGTCTAGCTGCAGCGTTCATTACAGACTGTAGCAGGGCAAAACAACTTGTGGTGATACCTATTAGGAGAGAGTTACAATAATCCATGCAAGAGATAACTAGATCATGGACAAGCTCCTTAGTAGCATCTTGCTTAAGAAAGGGGTGGATGCGGGCTATATTTTTAAGGTGGAATCTAAAAGATTTGGTAACAGACAGGATGCGAGGCCAGAATCAAATATAACGCCAAGACAGCGTGCTTGCAAGAATGGGCTGATGTGGGTACCACCAACTTGAAAGGAGAGCGAGGGAGAAGTATCATTATTGGTAGGAGGAAAGGCAAGAAGTTCAGTTTTAGAGAGATTGAGTTTCAAAAAGCGGGAGGACATCCAATCAGAGATGGAAGAAAGGCAAGCAGTGACACGTTGCAAAATGGCAGGGGAGAGGTCTGGGGAGGAGAGGTATATCTGAGTGTCATCAGCGTACAGGTGGTATAGGAATCCAAATGAGGCAATAAGTTTGCCAAGAGAGGCAGTATGAAGAGAAAATAGAAGGGGACCAGGGACCGAGCCTTGGGGGACTCCTACAGAGACAGGACGAAGGGAGGAGGTATCATTAGAAAAGGAGAAACTGAATGAGCGTTGGGAGAGATAGAAGGAAAACCAAGAGAGGATAGTGTCACGTAGACCAAGAGTTTGGAGAAGGTCATGGTCAATAGAGTCAAAGGCAGCAGAGAGGTCAAGAAGAATTAGTACTGAGTTGTGGCCTTTGGATTGAGCTGTGATTAGGTCATTAGTAACTTTGATAAGAGCAGTCTCAGTAGAGTGGAGGGGGAGGAAGGCACACTGAAGAGGGTCAAGGAGAGAGTTGGAATTGAGGAAACAAGTCAGATGGGTAAAAACAAGTCTTTCCAGAAGCTTTGAGGAAAAAGAAAGCAGGGATATGGTACAATAGAAGGAAGGGGAGGACGGGTCAAGAGATGTTTTTTTAAGATGGTACTACAGTAGCTTGTTGAAGGGTAGCAGGGACAACACCAGAAGAGAGAGAGCAGTTGAAGATGTGTGTTAAGGAAAGCACAAGACAAGAGGAGAGAGATCTGATAAGGTGAGACGGGACAGGATCAAGCGGGCAAGTGATGGGGCAAGAATAGATGAGGAACTCTTTCCCAAGACAGAGCTAAATACAATAGAGTGGATTGCTACATTAAATTTTACCTTTTCAGAACTCAAAAA